>NW_027397101.1:17083915-17354867 GCF_003265705.2 Callorhinus ursinus
GAAATCCAGGTCTCCTACTCCAGGAGTTGTGTTCTTGAATTGATTGATTCAGCAAGTGTTTCTGAAGGGCTTACCCTATGCTGTGCACTGTTCCTTGTGCTGGGGAGATTATCGATCAGCAAAACCACCCCAAACCCATCCATCTCCTTGTATCCTAGCTGTGGCCAACCACACATGTTCCGCAGAAGGTGAATGATGAAGATCCTTCACCCACGTTTCCCACCCAAGATAATACGGCAAAAATTAGTTCCTTACATTCTATCAATGAAGAACACACTGTCGTACCATTTCTTGCCTCTACTAGAGTGCGCTCCGTTTCATCAAAAATTTAATGGTAGAAAACTAATGTCCCGCGCCCTCCCTTTTTCTCTCTGGTACATCCTGAAGTGTTTTTATCAGTGTCACCGACACCACTGTCATGCTAGTAAAATCTGCTTGGCAAATTCCAAATAGAACCTGCATGATGCACGAAGTAAACGCATGAACAGTACCCCCCCACCCCCAGCCCTGCCCCACTTCTTTCACTGTTTATTTCCTTGGGTTCAATCTGGAAGTCATTCTGTTTGTCAAAACGCCAGGGGATGATGAACAACCCCCCGCCCCCCCGACACACACACCCCCTGAAGCACCGGGACAAAGTGGAGAGGGATGGCAGAGTCAGAAGACCCAAAGCCGCCGGACCCAGCCCACACTGAAGATGGCTGTTCCAGGTTAAAAACTAGCAGGTGCAGACGGTTCTCAGAGCGGTTTCGTGGAAGCGGCTTTTCTTCACCATGGAGTGTATTAGGACTTGTTTTAAATCTGAGACACAACTGGTTAGAGTTTAAGACTGTGAATTATCTGCAAATAGCAATAAAAGCCCTGATAAAAGCAGTACCTCGGTGCAGACAGACAAAAACCACAGAGGAACAAGGGAAAGGGGCAGGAAGAAGGTGTCAGGTGAGAGACCAGATCCACCCCCCTCTAGAACAGACGCAATTTTCTTTGACAGTGCTGACTAAAGTATGTGCTTGGGTCTGTAACAAAAGTCGTGTTTATTTTAAACCAGAGTCTTAGGGGAGAAATCGGATATTAATATCAGAACCCCCATGTGTGGTATTTGTAGCTTTTTTGCATATAAGACATATCATAACTGCAGAGGACACTGTGTATAGATTTCATTCCCTCGAGGACATTCAATTAATCTCTCTTTTTCAAAGTAAGGCTTTTACCACTTGAAAGACAAATACATTTTTGTTGTTTTTCTACTATAAAACTGCAGAACTGAGAAAAGCACTAAAAAATAAAAATCACATCTTAGGAAACCAGTGATCCTTCTCGCTTTGTTGGGAAAGGACTACTATTAGATATTTGGTGTGCATCTTTTTAGCCTTTATTTCCACGTGTTTTCCCTTCTTAGTGATCATATGGCAATACTGAATTGTAACCTTTTCTTTTCCCTTATTGGTAGGATATAGTGAAGATTTCCCTTACGGCATTAATATTTCAGATGCTTCTAGCTTTAACAATGCTGCTTCAGTTCCTTGTAACTAAATTTGTATCCCACATCTGGGATAATTTCCTCAATGAATTGCTAAGTTAAAAGATGTGCCAATTTTAAAGATTTTTTTTTTATAAATATTGCCTATCTGTCCCCCAAAGAGTTGTGTGATGCCTACATATTTAAAATCCCAGCAGCAGTGTTAGAAAGTGACTCCTCTTTCTCCTTCCAGTACTGGGAATCATCCATTTTTTACCAATTATATAGTAGAAAAAAAAGTTGCTCACTGGTTCAATTTGAATTTCCTTGAATACTATTAAAGATTTTCCTATATATTCGAGTCCTTTTGCATTTCTTTTTTGTGCATGGTATTGCCTCCTCATATTTTTTCATAATTTTTGCATACTTTAAAATTAATGATCTTGTAGTAGTCTTGATAATCTTTATTATACAAATTTTCCATTTACTTTGTAATTTATAAATTATATATTTGTATTATTAATATATATTTATTTATAATATAAATGCACCATTTACAACAGTTTATGTATCTATTTGTAATATATTTATTTATGATTTAGGTAAATATTATCTATAATATTTTTATATAATCCAACTTATTGGCTCTTTCCATTATGGATTCTGCCTTGATGGTACACTGAGATTCACATTTTCCCTGGTTGTTTCATACTTTGTTTTCTTCTTTTTTTCTTTAATTCTCAGTTTTTAATCTTTAACCATTAATGTTTGTTTTATTTTAGTGTATGGTATAAATATTTGGAGGCAACTAATGATGTTTTTCCAAACATTTACCAGTTGTCCCATCTTCTTCTATTATGTCATTTTTCTCCATTGATCTAAAAGTCTCATTTGCCACATAATAATATAATAATAATAACAAAAATAGCAAGTACTTATTCAGTGCTTATGTACCGATTTCTGTTTTTTTAAATAAATGTTATTTCATCAGTTCACACTAGCTTATGAAGTATTAGAATTATTTCTATTTTGTATTCACTTATTTTCATCTTAAATAAAAATAGACATGAAAAAGAACGACAAGCAATAGTTTTTCTTTATGATTTTGACTGAATCTCATAAGTTTTGATACTAAGTAAAGCATATGAGCCAAAAATGCAAACTCCGCAGATTTTTTGCTGCAAATCCAGCTCCATTACTTATTCTCTGTGTGGCCTTGAAAAATTTACTTGACCTCTCTGTGCTTCAGTTCATTTAAGTGTAACACAAATAATAATGCCCATGTCAAGACATTTGAGAGGATTAAATGAGATAAATGAGATAATGACATAAATGAGATAATATGTGCAAAGTAATTACAATAGCAATTGACATAGAGTAAGTACTGAATAAATGTGTATTATGTTACTTTTTTATTGTCTAAACAATCTGTATTTTTACTTTGAACCTTACCTCAGTTATTAGAGCTTTAATGATTTTTATTAATTGCTAGTTTTATTACACTTCAGCTAGAGAATCTGGCCTATAAAATTTATGGCAATGTGGCTTTTGTAGTAGTTGGATGAATGAGGAAGGGAATTACATTTATTGAACATCGCTAGATGTTGTGTTGACATGTTTGTTTCCAGAGCTCTAACATGGGAATGCAGGAGTCTGCCACACATTGGTCTGTTCTCTAACCTTGCAATTCCCCCACTGAGATCGTATACTTCAGTGTCTTAGTGTGTATTTTATCTTTGGAGTGCACATATGTGTGCACGCGCACATACACACCCGCCATCTTCCTGGCTGTGCACACCTGCTTGGCTCTCTTCCACAAGTAGTTTACTGAAAACAGGAGGAAGACGTTTTGCAATTACTTAGGTACTAAACAGATATTCCTAATGTTCCTAGATTCATTTATAAAAGAGGAAATGGCTTTCCCACAGGGTGTTTTAAGTGATTTAACAAAGGGGACCTGGACTCTAAAGCTGATTCCAGGACACATTTCTCATGAGAAAACTAAAAATGGTACAGAGGATTACTGAATGAGAACTGGGGCCACATTCAGCACCCATTTCAACTGAGAGGTCGTCAAATTGGTCTAATCTGATGCGAGCAAAATACCTTTCTGAGATAAAAACATCTTTTTTATTGGCCTCTTTGATTCCTCTTTTAAGGCACTAGTTCTTATGCTTGGCTGCTCCTTCTTAACCACCTGGGGAACTCTAAAAAAAAAATACAGATGCTGGGTCTCACCACAGCCAAATGAATCATGGATCAGAATCTCAGGGGAGGAGGGGACTTGGACTTTTTTTTTAAACGATCTTCAGATGATTTCAGCGTGTAGCCAGGACTGAGAGTCACCAAACTAAGACAGTATCTCCTAAGTCCCCAATAAAATGGAATATTTAAGACATTGCAATTAGCTTTGCGTCACTTTCCAGTTTAGCAGAGAACAGAGAGACTGAGCATAGGCGATGGGCAGATACATTTCAGGTGGGTTTAGAAAAAGCCAGAAGGACAGCACTGAACAGGTGAAGGTGTAGGAGCCACAGGGCAAGTTGCCTCTAGGGCAGGAACTTTCAGGGGCATGGGGAAGGATCTGGGGCAGGGAAAGAGAGAGGGGTCAGTAGGAGGAAGCTGGTTGCCAAGCCCAGAGGAGGAAATAGAGAGCCTACAATGCACAGAATGCTGTGATAAAAACCTGAGCTCACTCAGTTCTCACAACCCTCTAAAACAGGATCAGTTTTCCCATGTGAAAAATGAGGAAATTGGACTTAAAGTCAATAACCAACTTTCCCACTAATCCAGTAGGCAAAGGTGAATTTGAATCCATGCTCATTCTACAGGTGTTTCTTTAGTGTGGCACCAGGGACCCTACCTTCCATGGACCTCCTGAAACCGAATCTTGGGCCCAGAAATGTGAGTTGTAACAAGTTCTGGGGGTGAGAGTTATGCCCCTAAATGTTCCAGGCCTAAAATCTTATATACCAGCTCTTCTCAAACTCTCATGAGTCTATGAGTCTCCTGGGGCTCAGTGATTCTGACTCAGTGGATCTATGCTAGGAACTGAGATTCAGCATTCCCAATAAGCCTCCCCATATTGCCAGAGCTGCTCATCCCCAGCTCACACTCTGAGCAACAAGTTCCTATACCACCCTGCCCTGAAGCTCATCCCTCCTGAGGCCAAAGGCTGAATCCCAAATAGTCCGGATTCTGCAAGCAGCTAGGCTAGCCTGGACATCCAAAGGCGTGCCTGCTAATGGCTGATCAGCTGGCTTCTCACCAGGGGAGCAGGTTTAACTTGCTCATCTGTCAGAGGGAGAAGCCAAAGTCATTGGTGAGCACCTGCTCTGAGCCCTCAGGAAGCCAGCACTGAATTTAACCCCACAGCAGCAGAGCCCTGCAGCAGCCGAGCTGCAGAAAGACAGGATTTACAGACAATTGCCTGCAACCACAGTCCAGCATAGGCCCCAGCACATGGCCTGCAACCAATTCCACTTATGCCAAATGGCTGGACCTGGGAAATTGCAAGGAAAATAGCTAACCCCCGGGAGGGGGCGGGGGGCGGGGGGGGGGTGGAGAATGATTTTATTATGATTTTTTAAAATCAGTACAGCTTTTGGGATCTATTACCATGACTTTTTAGGTTCTCCCAGTGTGTGGGCTTTATGGGATTTCACCCTGATTTGGGGTATTTCAGACTTTGGAGTTTATTCTGTTATCTTCATTCCGTGATCATAAAAACAAAGGCACTGACCCATATGTTGTTACTCCACGAGAGAAAGAACTTGTGTTTTTCTGTTATCTCAAAAAAATCCATGGTTCTTTCTGAAAAATTAATCACCCTATATTTTACACATTTAAGCTCCTTGGCATTGCACGGGAAATTATCTGTTCCACACTTGAATCAAGCAAAAGCAAGTCCACATGCCTGGTCCTTAATCTCTCTTAGTTTTCTTCCAATTAGATGCAATCTTTTTCCAATGCTCTAATTAATACTTCCACATTAAATATTAGGCCTTGCAAGAAAAAAAATCATCTGTAATATAGTCGCATCAAGCCAAACAGGATTTTGAAGCTCTTGCCCTTAATCTTTCTTTCAATTTTCTGCCATTTAGAAACAATTTTTCCCCAACACTCTAATGAATGCAAATGATATTCGTGATTAGTTAGTATTATGCTAATCTGAGCCTGGAATTTACCTAAATCTGCATGGTGTTGTCTGAGCACCAGATTGCTTTGGGTTTCTGAGGAAAATTACATTAGCCTGCCAGATGTACAAAACATGATAGAGTAGAAATCTGAGCAAATAATCAAGATTACATTAGTTTTGTTTCTTAATGAACAACTGTTGGCATTAGGGATTACAGACAAATTATGGTTTTCCTCTCTGAGCTCAAGCAGCTAAGCAGCTGTTGTGAAGGTCCCCTTTTCCTGACTACCCCTAAAGAGATTGGGAGCCGCCGGGGCAGGGGGAAATCATCTAAAATTTCACATAATTTAATTTGTTCCATTACAGAGTAATCATCACCCCAAGGCCCACAGCTAACCTCCAAATTTCCCCCCACCAACCTCTCTCTGGAATGCGGGAGCAATTCAAGTGAGTATCTGGGGCAGAAACTCAATGTGTTTTTCTTCTCTCCCAGCTTAGAAGGATGTGGGTTACATGCCTCTGAGGCCTACCTGCTTTCTGTACCCTTTGGGCCACTTTCCAAAAGGGTGCCTGCCTAATTCCTGCTACTTGGGTGACACAGATGGAATGCTGCTGATAAGGATTATGTAGGTAACACAGTACATCTGGCTACAGTCTAATAGGCTGGCTAAACCAGAAACTTGCAGAAACAGCAGCTATCTGAGCTTAGACCCTTGTCCTGTGTTACTTGATCTATGTCTGTGAAGTTTCACTATAATGAAATCCTTGTCTTTCAGTGGATATGGGGTGTGTGGCTTGGTGGTGCTAGTGGTGGTGTAGGTCGGGCTGTTTCAACAGCCCATGGCCCTGTTCCTGGACATTTCCCCCTTTACATCAATCAGCAGAATACCAGGGCTGTTGGCGTGGAGTTTTCTGCTCAGTATAAGTGTCCTCACTTACAGCATGACACCTTCTTCTCTGTGCTGTTTTCAGGTCAAGAGCCATGCTCTCTCTTGCCACTGGGCCTTGACACATGCTGATCCCTCTGCAGAAATTAATCTTCTTGCATCTGCTATTTGCATCACTGGGAGAAACTATGGCACCTCCAAGATGAGTTAGCCTCCTCTCTTAGATAGTTCCATGACAGCCAATACCTGACCAACACAGGACTTGCCACACCACATTCTTCACTCCATGTAAGTTCTATGAGGAAGGGAACTAAGTCTGCCTTGTTCATACACCACTTTTTGTAAGTGTTCTATGAAAGTTTGTTGACAGAATAAGTAGATTTATACAGTTGAAAATACAGTGTTAATAGGGAAGAAAAAGTTTGGGTCTCTATACCTTTGTAAAGATGGATATTCTAAATGATAAGACATTATTTAACAAGGTTATCACAATGACCTTTATGTTTTACATAGAGGCTAAGGACCCACCAACCCATGGCCCTATGTTTGGGAAAAGATAAGGAACCGAAGGACGGGTGTTTATGTTTATGGACACAGGCAGCTCTCGACTTGCTCTAGCTGGCTGAGCATAGCTGCCTTGAGAACGGAACTTCTATTCCTACCTCCTGTACCCACCTCTATAATCATTCCCCACCAACTGAGAGGCCCATCGCTGGCAAGACTCACTGATCAACACGGGTTGTGTTAGTCAGCTAGAGAGTCTAGATTCCCCAACTTTCATTGTGATCTAGTGTCCAGTGGTGGGATTGGGGATGGACTGGTGGGACAGAGGAATAGAGTAGAAATGAGAAAGGGGGATAGGAAGATGATGTCAGTTAGGTCCACCTTCAGTCTTAACCCTTGACTCTTACTACTTCTATCCTACAGTTTGGGGGCTGAAGAGAGCCATGGGAAGAAACCCAAGACAGGAAGACGGAGAAAGGAGAAACCACGTCATAGAAGAAAGAAAGCTGCAGAACTACCCCCTCTCTCTGGCCAATAATAGGCAAATGACAGAGAAAGGGAAGATGGGGTAGTAACGGCTACCTACTGCCTCTCTGGCACCTTCTTTGCACTCTCCAGGGGCCTTAGGCCATATTGTCGGTTCTCAACTCCTCTTTCTGGATTAGAGCAGTGGACTCTATGCTCAGTCACTTGGAGATGGGGAATTCCTTTTTTCCTGTTGAGAAAGGGGCTGTTGGAAGGAGGAAGGGTCCTTCCCCGGGACTGAAAAGAGCTATGTTCCTGGCTCTTGGAGACATTACTGCATCTGGTACACTCTTAGATCGGTCCTTTGAGGATCTACTGCACATGTCACAAAATTTCTAATAACCGACTTATAGTGAGCTTTTAGAGCACAACTCATTTGTAAGGTGTGTGTGTGTGTGTGTGTGTGTGTGTGTGTGTGTGTTGGGAGTACCTGTATGAAAATCAGGACTGATTTTATTTATAAATTTATAAATTTACATATTTATTCCTATTTAATATATTACTATTATAATTTTATATATTTGTTTTAATTTATAAATTGTGTGCCCAAAGCACTGATGGGCTAAGAAACTGGAACTTAAGGCAAGCTCAGTCTCATTCAACAGGTCTTCTAGAATGATCCCCTTCCTGTCCAAGGGTATTGGAGGTTGGGAGAAGAAGCTGGGAGAAGAAATACAAGGCTAAGTAAGATTTGATCTGTTCCCCAGAAAAACACCATTGAGTTCAATAAAAAAATAGAATAAGTGACATTAGTAGTACATAGAATAAAATGGAACAAGACCTCAGAATCCAGGAAATATCACTTTGTTAGAACAAATGATAGATGAAGTCTTTTTGGAACTCTATCGAGCTAATTGCTCAGTTAACCCTAAAGTTATTGACTTGACTGCTTAGAATCATTTCCCCAACATGCAGTGTCTGTTTTTGTTTGTTTGTTTGTTTGTTTGTTTGTTTGAGGGGGGTGTTATTTAACCTTATCTTCTGTTTTTCCTTATTTATAGATCTTACTTATTGTAAAATGTTTTATTGTAAACCATTGTGATTACATTTTAGTTGCAGTTAACAGTAAATGTTGACATGGGGTCCCACTATATACCCAGCAAAGTGCTTTGGGTATATTACCTCATTTAATCATTGCAACAACATTATAAAGCAGATACTGCTACCATCCCCATATATAACAGTTGATGAAAGTGAAGCACAGAAAGATTAAGTCATTTGTCTAAGTTTATCTAGCTGGTCAATAGCATATTTGGGATTTGAACCAGGGTAGTCCGGTCTTAGAAGCCCGACTCAACCACATGCTATTCTGACTCCCAACATCAACTGAAACACCCTTCAAAAGCTATTTTTATATTCTACATTCCCTTCCATTTTAAGTTAACCTACCTCAGCTCGCTACCTTATCAACATTATAAAACGCACGTTGGTAAGAATGTAAGGTTTCCATATTCTAAAGAAACTATAATCTTTCACTGCCTTCCATTCACATGATACTTATGTAAAGTGCAGTAGATGACCATAGTCCTAAGATTTCTTTCTACTAAAAAGTTCAGGGCTGGAAGGCCTCTTTAGGAAAGCGCTTATTCTACCCATATGCTTTGATGTTTACCAAAAGGCCATTTCTTTATGTACACAACATTTCTCCCCCTTAAACTCTTCAATTGCATTTTATTGCCTTACTTGCAAATTAAAGAGTTCCCCTAATAATTGCTATTTCTCTGATGAAGATAAGAATTCAGCACATGTTATGAACACAGACCCAGCCCAGTAGCCGATCCCTACTTTGCTACCTGTTCTGACTAGAACAGGTAATGCTGCTGACTAGACTGACTTTGTCCTCCTTAGAGTAGCTCCGAGGAGAAATACCCCAGTGGAAGGTTCTATAATGGGGCCACAGACCAAGACCACAGTGCGCCAAATTATCACATTCTTCCAAGAGTATGAAAGTCCTTTAAAAGCTGGGGCTCCAAAAAAACAAATAATCCAGTCAAGAAATGAGAAGATATGAATAGATATTTCTCCAAAGAAGACATACAAATGGCCAACGGACACATGAAAAAGTATTCCACATCACTCAGCATCAGGGAAATACAAATCAAAACCACAAGGAGATACCACCTCACGCCAGTCAGAATGGCTAAAATTAACAAGTCAGGAAATGACAAATGTTGGTGAAGATGTGGTGGAAGCGGAACCCTCTTACACTGCTGGTGGGAATGCAAACTGGTGCAGCCACTCTGGAAAACAGTATGGAGGCTCCTCAAAAAGTTGAAAATAGAACCACCCTATAACCCAGCAATTGCACTACTAGGTATTTACCCCAAGGATACAAATGTAGTGATCCAAAGGGGCACCTGCACCCCAATGTTCATAGCAGCAATGTCCACAATAGCCAAACTATGGAAAGAGCCCAGATGTCCATCGACAGATGAATGGATAAAGAAGATGTGGTATATATACACAATGGAATATTACTCAGTCATCAAAAAGGATGAATACTTACCATTTATATCAATGTGGATGGAACCAGAGGGTATTATGCTGAGTGAAATAAGTCAATAAGAGAAAGACAATTACCAAATGATTCCACTCATATGTGGAATATAAGAAACAGGGCAGAGGACCATAGGGGAAGGGAGGGAAACTGAATGGGAAGTCATCAGATAGTGAGACAAACCATAAGAGATTCTTAACTCTAGGAAACAAACTGAGGGTTGCTGGAAGGGAGGTGGGAGGGGATGGGGTAACTGGGTGATGGGCATTAGGAGGGCACATGATGTGATGAGCACTGGGTGTTGCACGCAACTGATAAATTATTGAACACTACATCTGAAACAAATGATGTACTATAAGTGGGCTAATTGAATTTAAATTTAAAAAATAATTTTACAAATGTGGGGCTCAAATAATAAAAGACCTTTAAACACAAGAATCTGAAGCACTTCTGTGTAGATATTGAATTTGAGCTCACTGAAAACTTACACATTTCAGTATTTTTCAAACCACGTATCATGATGCACTAGTGGGTTAAGATTCCAATTTAGCTAGACAACACTTTTATTTAAAAAGGCAAAATAGAATAAAATAAAAACTTCTAATAGTACATTTCAGGCACAAAGGGTGAAGACTGTTTTATGAATATTTAATTTTCATTCTATATACGTGTGTGCTAAGTTATGATGGAAGGCCCCCAAAAGTCAGAAACCACTGCATTCATCTGCTCCTAACAATAGCTCAAAGAAGTAGGCAGGGCTCAGAGGTCAAATGGCTTGCTTATACTTACAGACCAGCTTAGGGACATCCGTCTAGCTTTTTCGATTCTCAGTGTAACTGTCATTCCACGGTCCCCATTGATTCAGGACAAGAAAATGAAGCAAAACAAAAGAAAGCAATAACAGCCTGTTAACACAGCAGTGGATGCTGCTGCTGAAGTTAGCAGGAACAAAGGCCATAGTGAACAGGACAAAGAAGGGTTCAGAGGTCTCCCTCCCTCCCCTTTCTGAAACTCTTGAAAGTAGATTCCAGAAAGGCATCCAAGAACTTCCAGTTATAAGATAAATAAGTTCTAGGGATCTAACGTACAGCATGGTGGCTAGTTACTTGAAATTTGCTAAGACAATAGATCTTAAATGACCTCACCACACACACCCCCCCCACACACACACACAGAAGGCAACTATGTGAGGTGATGAGGGTGTTGACTAACCTATTGTAATCATTTCACATATGTCAAATCATCACGTTGTACTCCCTAAACTTACAAAATGGTGCCAAATATATCCCAGTACAACTGGAAAATAATAAACAAATAGCACCCAAGAACTATTTTTTTAATATTTCACAGCACCTCTCAGAAATGGTAGGTTTATCTAGAATAGGTTCTCTAACTGGAATGTCAAGTTTTTTTGCTTTGGGCTAGAATTGCATTAACTTCACATATTGTTGAGAAGTGCTTGGATGTCTTTGGTTAATTGTGGTGGAGTGCAAAGTGCCAATGACCAGACTTTTCATCATGGCTCTCCCTGTTGTTAGCTGTGTAAATATGGACAGACTATTTAGATCCTCGAGCCTCCATTTCATTCTGCTGTAAAATGAGAGTTACATCTACGTTTCAGGGTTGTTGCAAGAACTAGATAAGATAATACATATGAAGCACTTAGCAGAGCACCTGGCACACCAGGGTGCTTCATAGACAGTTGTGGCTGAAAAATGCAGTATCTCATAGTTTGGTTAATGGAATTTTTCAAAGTATAGGATAGGGATGGAAACATAATCAAAGAAGTACTTTTTTGGCCAATGTTGGGAACTACTACCTTAGCAATCACTTAGCCTCTAAATGCTGCCTATTTGCTGAAAGATTGGGATGCTATTTTCTTCCTCCTCACCTGGGGAGATGGCCAAAAGCATTCGAAGGCTCAGTAATTATTTGTTCTACCCATTGATAGCCCTATGGCCAAGAGTTTTGAGAATATTAATTAATACATCGGCAACATATCCTTCCCCTATGCTATTGTTTAGAATTCTCTTTTCAAGCTTAAGAAAAAGTTAATCTGGCACAAGCAAACGTTCTCAAAGCATCTGATAAGAACAGCACAAGTGAAGGAGGTAAAATGAAGGGAAACATCCGAAACTGACAAATGTGGTTGGACTGCTGGTTCTGAACTGATTGATTGATTTGTTAATTAATTTACGATGGTGCAACAATAATTACAAGCTACTGTTTGTCAGCCAAATCACTTGTGATGAAGTCAAAGGTTCACATCTGTGTGCATGTCCCAAGGATCAATGCATCAAATTAGCTCTGTTGGCTTTTTTCCCACTAAAAGCTAACACGTGTCATCAATATTCCAGCATTTGTGGGTGTAAACTAATTGATTGAACATTCGTGCTACATAAACATGTGGTTTGTGTTATGTGGGGTACCATTTATAAACATCTTTGGTGCCAAAAAAAATGAAAAGCCTCACATAAGATAATTAATATCTCATTGGACAAATAAAATGGCAATTTCGTGCTATTCCTTTGATTTATGGATAAAAAAGCATTGTTGTTTCTTCTGAAGTCTTGAGCGTTATTGCATTGCATAGTATCTTACAATTCCGCCTTAGAGCAAGCCTGAGGAACTTTACAGAGAAGGTGAAAGACTTTTGTGTGAGGCTGTTCATACCTATCAATAATAGCAAACTATCTGTGATTCTAGAAAATCACCATATTATTGTCCTCTGCAGTGCATGCTATGACAGGTATGTTATTTTCAGTCTCCTAATCTCCTACCTATATTCGCCAAAGTTCAAATTCAAAGAATGTAAATTCATCCCCCCACCCCTGCATAATGTCCCCCAGATTAGCTGTCAGCGGCAGCATTAACCTCGAAACTCTGTAAGAGCAGCTGAAGACACCTGGAAGACAAAGGGAAGACTGCTCATCGTGTAAGATCTGTGGCTACAGATCTTTCCCTGCTCTTCAACCAGAGGCTCTGCTCCCAAAGCAAGAAAGAACGGCCGATGCTGGTTGTAGCAGGGAATGGGGGTCAGGAGCAAAAGTCGCGGTCCACAATCAATGTTCCCCCCACATCACTCTATCGTCATTTCACATTAAAATCTCTGAAAAGAAGCATGGAAGGGGTGAAGTAAGCTAAACCAGTTGCTGTCTCACTAGTGCCTATCAGATGTGAGAGTACAGTTTTATGAAGGGCAGCATCTAGCTGAGAGGGCTTCAGTATCTGTCAAGGGCCTCAAGGATACTCCTCCAAATTCACTTTTATAACAGCACCAAGGAAAAAGGGTCATGAGAGTAAGGACGGGTGGCCTTCCAGACTCTGAAGATTGGGCTGCAGAACACTCAGCACTGACACTGGGAAGCAGGGTCTTACTTTTCACTCAGACATCGACTTACATAGTTGAAACAAAGCCTGGTCCAAATAGATAGCATTTCTCACTTTCTCACTCTCTCCAAAGAGATCATTTAGAAGCAGTTACTTCCTAACATTGTTGGGGGACCTTCTTTCTCTCTTTCCCAAGGACGTGTGTCCCTCCATATTGTACGCATTCCATTTTAGGTTTCTGTTATTCTTGGCGTGTTCTGGAGCCCTCACCTAAACACTGACTGTTGAAATGCCAATCACCACCATGGCCTTTCCCAACATTGCAATCTAGGGAAGACACATGGAAAAATCACTGAAAGCTTCGAGTGGAAAAATAATCAATCCTCCTGAAATGAAACTGATTTCATCAAAAATAAGAAAACGGACAAAAAGCTCACTTATTTCAAAGTCACCTTGCTTTGGTCCCTTGTCCCCCAAACACATTAGCCTTTTCCAAATTCGGTAACTTACTAGATGCCTGAAAGGTCTTAGTCACTGTGATAAAGGTAGAGTTGAGAAAGCAGGAGATGATCCTTGCTGGCAAAGATGGATTATTCGTCTGCTGCTTAGCACTTGGTAATGACCATGAGCCTGTCTGCTTGAAGGGAAATTTGAATTTGCTGCTTTTGCTATTGGGCTTTCTTCCCCCTCTAGCCCTCAGCCTTAAAACTTTGCTGCTAATTTCATCATAATTCCTCCATGCTTCTAGCACATTTAAGTCTTATCTTGAAAAGGGCAGGTGGTGATTCATAATGTGGACCACAGATTGGGAGCCCATCATCACTGATCAATGCACAGCCTGGGTACCCACTGAGATCACTGTCTCCACTAGCAAAATGGGAAAGCCATAGTCTTGATGCAATTTGGCAATTATTTATTAAGGGCCTTTTATGTACAAAATACTGTCTAGTGCTGGTAAACAAGACCTGGTCCCCATCCTCTTGGGGCTTATAATTTTGGCTGAACAACTAAATAACATAACACAAATCTTATATTCATAATTGCAAATGTCATATAATAAAGTAGGTTCATTTGTATCAGAACATTCATACAGCCTATATACAGTATAAAAATGTTTCAAAGGTGCCAGGGTGTTGCAATTCAAACAGTTACTGGTGATATTATTACCTCTAACAATCCTGAAAATAAAGAGAGAAAAAAATCCCATTAATAGCATAATATGCTGCCCATTATATTATGTGATAAACTAAATCTTACCTATTATAATACATACTAAGTGTGGGTTAAAATACTAACCTCATTAAAGAATTGTTACAACAGGAGTCTTTCGTGGTACAAGTGAAAAAGCAAACTTACATCAATAAAAAAAATGAAGGGGGGGTGCCTGGGTGGCTCAGTCGGTTAAAGTGTCTGCCTTCGGCTCAGGTCATGATCCCAGGATCCTAGGATTGAGTCCCGCATGGGGCTCCCTGCTTAGTGGGGAATCTCCTTCTCTGCCCCTCCCCTGGCTTGTGCTCGCTCTCTCTCTCCCTCTTGCTCACTCTCTTTCTCTCTCAAATAAAAAAATAAATAAATAAAATCTTTAAAAAATTTTAAAAATTAATAAATGAAGGATTGAACTACAAGATGGTACAGATGGCATTGGGAAATGTTGCTTATTTCATGCCTTCCCATTAAATGTACAAAATGTGGTCACTGTTAGCACTGCTATTGTCTGGGAAGTTGGAAAACTAGCAGTGCATTGTTAATGTGAAGGATTAATCCCTCTGAGGTTAGCCGTAGAATTTGCAAAGAGCATCCTACAAAGTCTTAGACAGCCAACATTTTCCATGTTGCCTGGTGGAAATTTAGCATTATCTCATGCTCCAGAAGACTGGCAAAATTCTGGAAAGCTTTTCTTCACCTATCCATGTTTAACACCACTAGATCAGAATACATGTACCTTCGATTGGCTTTGCATTTTACAGATTTCAAGTCATTTATCATGTTTTATCTCATTGGAGCCTCACAACAGCCCCATGAGGTAAACAGATATTATCAAAACCTGAAAATGGAAACGCTTTGCTTGCCAATTTCTTTCCAAAAAATTTCCCCCAGATGGCTTATGCCTATAGCGAATCTAATTGTCTCAAGGAAAGATGAATGGAATCACATTTCCAAAGAATTCAGCCACCTCCAGTCCTAGAGCGGTACAATCTCGGACACAGCTTGGGAGTGAGCAAAGCAGCTCACTGAACACAGAGCGGAGACTCGGAAAGAGGTCAGGCTTGAAGCTGGGAGGGGCCGGGAGGGCAGGCAGGTGCAGAGTAGGCAGGGGCAAAACACTTGACCGTGGCCACAAACCATGAGTCATAGCCCAGGTCATTGGATGGCACAGCTGATGGCTGGGTTCTGGGGGAGAAGCAGGCACACCTCAGATGTGGTGGCTTTTCGTGTTCTTCTGCCCCTTCCCTTCTTACTAGAGAACACACTTCAGCACATGGCTTATCCTCAGAGTCCAGTGGCCCTCTCTATAGAGTGAGGCCATAATGTCAATTGCATCGTCCTGTGCTAAAGAATGATGGATGTAGGTTACCTCCCAAAGAACCTGGCAAACACCTGGTGAATAGGAGGGCCTCCATAATCTTTGATTTTTTTTTTTAACCCTTAAAATCATAGCACTTGATGTTTAAAATTAAGCTAATGATTAACATTAGCTATTGACTCTCACTAAGTCTAAGGAGGCTCTGCTTTTAAGAAATCTGCTACAAGGGGCCTGGGTGGCTCAGTCGGTTAAGCATCTGCCTTCAGCTCAGGTCATGATCCTGGGGTCCTGGGATCGAGTCATGCGTCAGGCTCCCTATTCAGCGGGGAGTCTGCTTCTCCCTCTCCCTCTGCTACTCTCTCTCTGCCAAATAAATAAATAAAATCTTTTAAAAGAGAAAGAAATCGGCTACAACTTGTGTTTTTAAAGATTTTATTTATTTGAGAGAGAGAGAGCACCCGAGCAGGGGCAGAAGCAGAGCTTCAGAGCTTCTCCCTGCTGAGCAGGGAGCTGGACGAAGGACTCGATCCCAGGACCCTGAGATCATGACCCGAGCCAAAGGCAGATGCTTAACCGACTGAGCCACCCACGTGCCCAAGGAATCTGCTACAATTTGAAACAGAAAATACTGAATTTTTAGGATTCATTTAATGTATGCAGTTTCCACAAATAAAGTGTACGTGAATTCAAAAAGGCAACGTGATAACAAAAGCCCCATAGAAAATGCTACAATTATATTCACTTAATCTGCCCTCCATGTTTTTGAGCGCCTACTAAGTGCTCAGACCTGAGACTGTAGAAGAGTCACAGTTCATACTGGCCCCCCAGTATGTGTCGTATTGACACTGCACTCACCAGGTGCCTCACTGACTCCGTCTCATTCATCCTCAAGACAGGTTGGAATGACTAGTAATGAGTATGATTATCGGCACTTTTCAGCTGGCTCTACCAGCCATGAGAGGAGCAGATTCATTTGCCAGAGGTCACCAAATCTACACTTCCCAGGATTCAGCCCTATGCTCATAAACATATCCATTATGTTATAACCTCAGAAAATGAACATAGTGGTGGGAAGTTAAAAAATAATTGCTTTCTGAATAAAGTCACTTCTCAGAGAAGCACTGGGATAAATTTATTTGAGAACAGTGAGAAGTGAAAATTGTCATTAAAGCTGCCCATGACATGATATGCTAAGTCTGCCCCGTTACAAAGCATGCTAAGTGTTAAGTTGAAAAAATAATTATCATAACACTGATTGATAACTTTCTATTCTCCAGACTCTTTGCTTAAGCGCTTAAAATGCAGTAAGATTTAAAACGCTTAAAGCTAGTGAAATACAGAATACTACATAAATCCCTTACCAGAACTTCTGGTGAAAACAACTTCTCCACTCAAGGTGCATTATCCTATTTTGCACATTGCGATACAACAGAGGAATGTAATTCTTTTTTGCTGGCCTGGTTGTACATTTTCACTAGTACCTTTTCCTATATCCAGGTTCACTTTCTCAGCCCCTCAGAATACATATTATACATATTACAAATGATAGTACAGAAAATGTCACAAAGTAACAATCGTGGGGAATTCTAAAATGCTCAAAGGTAGTGACTGACATCATCCCGCTCTGTTTCAGAAATACGCTGTAGTTTCAGTGACTGAGCATCTGATAGCTCTCTTTGTTGATCAGTCTCTACACTGGAAAATCAACGCCAGCTTTTCCCACAGATAGAAGAGATAACACTCCTTGAGAACATGACCCTTTGTTTCCAAAAAAGAACTGGGAAGAGAGGATGGACAGGCACTTGTGTTTCCTTACCCTCTAATAAAAGTATTTATTAAGATGGGATCCAAAGGATATTTTCCTTATCCAAAGTTTATATGTTGCCTTTGTTAGGCAAGCACACAAGTGAAAATAAATCATGGAAAAATAAAATAAAAAGCACTCCCAGATAAGAAAGTATCTTGGAAGAATATTAATATATTGAACCACATCAGCCATATGGCTCATTTTATTTAAATATGCTAGAATGATATTATGAATGAAAACGCATCACTAAAGAATATAGGTATGGAAGACACATAATGAAAAAAGTGCAATCTGTCTATGACAAAACTTGAAATATTAAAAAAGTGGTAACATCATTTACCGATGTCGAAATCATTTTTTTTTCCATTTAGAAATCATCATCATCATCATCGTTGTTATTGTTTTTTCACTCAGGAACTGATATGTAATAAATCATTAGTTTTTACCAATGTCATTAATTGTACAGAAACTGGCTTTGGTAATGGCAATGTTAAAATTCACTCACAAGATTAAGAAAGAGTGTTAACTGCCTTTGACAATGAGCCACGAATGAAAAGAGGTATTAACTACCTTTGACACTCAGCGACAAATCTGCAAATGTAATAGCTATGCATTCCCCAACATTATAGAGAAAACAGAAATCATTTAGAAGCCTTCATTAATGTAATGAGTATCCCCCCGCCTATAACACTGGGACATAGGTTTGATTCCAGAACAAAGATAGCTTTGGTCGTGCCTGTACCAAGAACACTGCCTGGCTATGATAAGTTCTTAACAAAAATTTGTTGAGTGAGGCATAAATTGTATAGCTTCTAATTCTGGAAATATATTTAATGGATAGACATAATATCTTCAGGCAACTAGTTGATGCGGTTATTATCTATATGGTGTCTATTAGTTTCAATTACATTTCTACATTCAATTATACCTCTAAAGGAAATAAAACAAAATTTGAAATTAAATAAAAATTGAATTTTGATTTTCAGATTACCACAGGAGTCTAAATGTGGTCATTAGGCTACACAGGAGTTTTCTCAAATATATTTTAGCATATATTTAGGTTTATGCTGTTTAGGAACTCTTTTGTTTATAGTAAAGTAAAATAAAATACAGACCTTTAAGATACACTAGTGGCAGCATCTGTAAGAAGATAGATTAATTTTCAGATTTTCAGTTAAAAATAGTTCCCTGTAAACCTAAGTCCACCTCAACTTCTCAAAGATGTTTAAAGAAACATTTGCCGTAAAAACAATCTCTTCGATTTTGTTGTACCTGTATTGACATTTGTTGTCAAATTATTTAATTCAACTTTGTATTGAGAACAGAATTTTATTTTTAAAACAAACAAGTGATGCACTTGTCACCTTATTAATATTGTCTAAAAACAAACAATAACATATGTAAAAGTGCTGTATTTTAACACACCAACTTCTCAAAAAATAAATTTCCTTTCAAGAAAAATAAAAAGTACATTACAATTGAGTAGACTGACTAGTGTTCAACCAAGGGGCACCTTAGTGTCCTTGACACTATGAGATCTAGTTGAATTTCTACGTTTATCTGCCTGTTTATTTTGATTAATATTTATAAGACTGAGGATTTCAAGTCTCAGAGACCAGCAACTCATTTTTCAGATAAATTTTGTGGATTAATATTTAAATAATTGCCCTTCACGATTAGGGTAAATTTACAAATGTTCTGGCCTGGTTCTGATGGGATCAAAGGATTAGACTTAGGAAATTCAAGGGAAAAAAATAATGTCTGGTGAATACCCATTACCCTGAAGTTCCAAATAGCTAACAAAGAAGTTCTAGTAAGTCCTACAGAGAGCTACAAATAAATAGTGCAAAATAGAATGGAAAGTCCAAAAATTGCTTTTGTTGTTTTATTTTTCAGTGGTTCCAAAGGAGCGATACAGCCTCATCAATAGCCATTAATGAAATAGTGCTATTTACCAGACGCAGCTTTCATACATTCCAAGTGGTATTTTTAAATATTGTGAAAGGTCATCTACAGAACTCTAAATATAGCCAACCAACTGTGACTTAAATGGCTCACATGATTTTTCTCCTTGAAGGAGTAATATGCAAAATAATCTAAAGAAGTAAAACCTCTAAGATGCACCATTTAAAAAACTGCATGTATGTAGATGATATTTAACACACACACACACACACACACACACACACACACAATGAATTTACTCTTTTTGGGCTTGTTTATTTTTAGCTGTCTCAATAAAATGTTTTTCCTCCCCTCTGTTTTACTAAAACATGCCTATCTAGGAAGGAAAACAGATGTAGAATTAGACAACTACGTCTTGTTTGGGTTTTTTCCCTGTCAAGTAGAATTTATGATCATTGTCACACAATAAGAGAATCTAAGTGAAACAGACAATAAGTCAGGAAGCAATTGCCGGAGACTTTAACACTGCAGCTTTCGCATTCAGGATTTGGTTACTTAAAACTTCATTTGATTAAGCCAAATAAGGATGCAATATCCTTTCTTACACAGAAACCCCAGAATAATTGTAAAAATAAAAGGAGCAGTGTCCTAGTGAGAGCAGAATCTCACACACACACACACACAAAACCCAGTTTGTAAGAACCTTAAAACACCTTTCAAAAATATTCCTGAAATCCAAAACAATGGAATCGTGGTAAAGTGGCCACAACACACTTTTCTTCTCTCTTCCAGTATATTACTGATGAGATGCAAGAATTACTTTGATTAAACTTTCCACAAATCATCTGTCATTCCAAGTTTTCAAGGACACATTAAATATTAATCTCTTAGATGTTTTTCCCAAATTAACAGAGTGTATTAAAATTGAGTTTTCCTTAATAAGAAACATACATACCACTCATGTAAGCCTAATGAAGATTAAATATGAAAATAATTTATGCAAAGTTTTTTTACTTAATATTTTACCTCTGACCCTGTGCTTATATATATATTCTGCATCTTCTCGGGCAATAAAAGATCATCTTTCAAAATGAATAATCAGCCTACGTAAACCTTTAACAATAGTATTTACAACATGCTTCTCTTGGGAAGCTATGGTCTTTCTGTACAAGACTGATGAAATTTAATGGTGAAATATTTACAGGGGTTATCTCCTTGTACCCATATCGATCCCAGTTTTTAAGTAAAAAAAATTCAGAGTAAAATGTTTTGCTTTTTCCCAACAAAACATGTTTCATTCTAAATATTGATTTTAAAACTTACTTCTGGGAACATCATAAAATGATCATTAAGAGTCAGAGTAACTATTAAAACACCACTTTCGAGTCTTGGTACAGTCGCATCCAGCAAATCTTTTATATAAACATTCTGCCATATCTTTCTCCAAGTATCTGCCAGTATTTTAAGACTTCATTGCACCCATGTACCCACACAGTGCTGAAGTCTAACAAGAGATGGAATCATAAACAAAAATCTGCCACTGTAGAGTTTATATCACTTATAAAATATACTCCAACTGGAAGAAAGTGATTGAGAGCCAGAGAGGGGAAGGGAGGCAGGCTTGTCTGTCTCTCCTTGAGGAACTGGCCTTTTTTTTTTTTTTTCCTTTCTGAAACAGAGCACTCAAAGCAGCAACTAGTAGTGGCAGAAAAGTTTTCCTGCAGGCTCACACACCTCACATTAATGAGAACGCGCACGAGAAGAACTGCAGGGTACAGTGAAGCCTCTCTGCACACTGGGCGCTCAGGAAGAGCCTAGAAGCAATAGCGTAACTTCTACTTTTTAGGAAATTCACACATTAATCAGAAACCCTCTTGCCTAGCAGAGCCAGAAGCCAGGACAAATGGGAAGGCGCTGCCTTCTGTCTGGGCACTGGGGATGGGCTGACCACCGGGGCTGGCCATACCCCTCCCCACCTAGAATAAAGTACCCATTGTCTCACACTGTACTAATTGTGAGAAAACTGCCCTTGTCGTAAGCATAATAATTATCAAAGCGAACAAGCAAAAGCAGTCAAGACTTAAATGAAAAGGGCAGAAAGGAAAGAAAGAAAAGCAAAGCAAAGGAAGAAAAACAAATAAATGCTCAGCTGAATTAACCCAAGGATGAATTTAATATTCATACTGGAAGGCTTGCCTGCAAGAGGTTTGCCCATTCATGTCACGACTATTGCCTACAAGAGACCATTGTCCCCACAACAAAAATCAGTAGATTGAAAATTTTCACATAGCACTTTTTTGATGGCAAAGGTTTTCTCTCCCAAAACTATGGCCTCTTAATCCCAGCATTCTGATGAAAGAAAGTCACAACGTCTCTCCTCTCGATATTATTTTTCAAGTTGAATCATAGAACTCATCGATATCCCGAATTTTTATGCCTTTTTTTCCTCTTCCCCAAATTTGCAGCTGGACAAATATGGGGCTAAAAAAAACCCCAGCAACAACAAACCCACACACATTTGCCGGAGCAAAGAAAAATAATGAACTGAATATGCATATCCTCATTAACTAAATTTAATTACGCTGAGTGGCATAGTAATCAGTGGTTGCTCCAGTTACAGTATTCATTGAAAGGGAGGTGGATTCCAAATTAAGGCGAAGCGTGGGGGACAGTCGCATACTGATGAGGGAACTGCACACAACATGATACAATACACTATCTAAATCATTATTCAGAGAAGCCAAAGAAAGAAGTGCATTACTCTGTTTTAAGACTAATGCAAGAACAATTAGCCAAGAAGGCTCCAGTCCCCTACTGACTGCCCCACCTCCATACATTTCATACCAGCCAGCCTGGGGCCGACTGTACCACTTACGTTTTTCCTTTAAAAAAAAAAAAAAAGTGAACAAAAACTCACACTACCTTTTAAAAAAAGAAAAAAAGAGAAAGGCCCACGTCCCTGGCCATAATAGTGGGGAAGTCCTATCTAGCACACTGGTGTGCGAAGGCACCCCAGGCTCCCACAACTTGAGCTTGAACTTTCCGCAGGCAGGGAACTTTATAACACGTGCATGGAACAATAAAGGAGGAGCTCAAGAGAAAGGAGGGGGGAGGTTTGGAGGGTGAGAGGAAAAAAAAGTGAACACGCCAAACTTACCATCCACCAGGTCCTGGCTGACATGTCATAACATAGCTGCCATTTTATGGAGCTGTCCGACGCTTTCCCAGCCATTATGCTGTCAGCAGTCTTCATCAGATGAAGCTCAATGGAAGATAAGACACCTAATCAAGGACACATCAGCGGTGGCTTTCTGGACTACATGTAGGCCAATCCTTATCACACTGCATCATGGGAAAAGCTTCTTTATTAGCAGGAGGAACTGCAACCTCACAGATAGAAAGACAAGGATCAGTTCTTTTGCCTTTTTTTTTTTTTTTTTTTTTGGTCTAAAGGGATTGGTGAAAGTAGCTAGCGTTCTTTGTGTATCATGTGTACAAGAGTTAAGTATCTTGCAAGTGGGCGGCTAACTGCTTTGCTGGGCTATGCAGACTAAAGTTTATTTGCATTCTTCTCTGTTGTATATTGTTTGACATGGTCCATGGTCCTTGCTGAGCAGATGAAGGGAGGGGAGGGGGTGGGAGGGAGTGAGCAAAGAGGGAGCTGTAATTGCTCAGAATTAATATCTCCCCCAACAAAGACATAACAGTTTCATTGACACGGTCGGAACATGGTTCAGATGTCACTGCACACAGGCGTGCGGGTGTGTGTGTGTGTGTATGTGTGTGTGTGTGTGTGAGAGCGCACGCGCGCGCACACACACACGCAGTGGAACACACAGGTAGCAGCTGCAGCTGGATTCAGCCAAGGTTGCCAAAGGCTACAAACTCCACTCCCATGCTGGACATATGGAAGCAGTTTAACTCTTTGAAATCACTGTTCAAGAAGAGGTCTGCCGTCTGCAAGGATAAATCAGCCTGGAGAACGGCTTCTTCATCAGGAGACGGCAGGCCTGGTGCTCGCTCCCCGCTGAAGATGGCCTAGACGTGTTGCGGCCTGAATTATCGAGGCAGGACCTGATAACAACGAGGAGGGGAGGGCAGCGTTGGCCCCCAATCCCGACTCTAGACTGAATTCCTCACACCCCTCTCCGCCCCGCACTTGGAAGGGAATTCGTGTTCTCCTCCGCCCCGATCATTTTTGCTTCATCCTCAACTCACAACTAGTTCTTGCCATCAGCACACGCAGAAATGCAGGAACTCCCGTTTACTCATCCAACACATGCTCTGAGGGGCCTGTCTTTTCTAGAGAGTAAAGATCTGAGTCCTGCAGGGAGAGCCTTAGAGTCAGGCCACTACAGTTAGAAATCCAGGCTAGGACGAACAGACAGATTATTGCCTTTTCTTTTGCTGACATACAAAAAGGCCAGGGCAGACTCTACCCGTGGCAGACCCCTAGAGCACCCCCCCCAACACCCAGCGACCCATCTCAGGGCATTTCGTCCTTTTTCGCCGGTGGGCACGGCTAGCACTCTCCGAATGAGAGTTTTAGGCTTAGAATTTACATTTGCTGCAGACAATTTAAAAGGACAAACTCCTATTTGGTTCGCCAAAGTGAAGGGAAAAAAACTACTGTATTACCGGCAATTTCTTTTCTCTGCGTGCAGTGTGTGTGAGGCTGCAAAGGCAACTCGTTTCGGCCTGTGAACTCCAAAGATGAAAAGCCACTGCTGGGACGAGCTCCATCTGCGGGTATTTTTATATTCACTGGGGAGGCATATGAGCCACTGTCTCAGGACGGGAGCTTACGGTGGCCTGACTCTGGGCTGGCAGCAAAATAACCTGCCCTTCACAGAAGCGGCTGAACCCTCTCATGGCCTGAGACTCTGGGTCCCCTCGTGTTTGTTTGGTTTATTCTCAGGTGAGTGGGGGGGGGGTGCTGGAGGGGACTGGATGCCCCACCCTGGCCTCTTCCTTCGAAGAACCCCCATGATCCCAATGCTTCCCCTCTCCTCTTTCTCCACCCCATTCTTCAAACCTTATTCGTAATTTTTTTGTTTCTTCTGAGCAATGATCGCATAATAAGCCCATTCATGGTAATCATAGTTTCCTGTGTGGATTTACTCAGGTTAACAGCCGCACAGCTTAGCGCCTACTGTGTGCGGGGCAGCCCACTGCAGCCATCGGGGCTGCAGAGATTAATGAGATCGTTTGTCTCGATCGTGTGCCAAATGCCTTCACCCAAAGCTGTGACAGGCAAAAGGAAACCTAGCTTCCGTGGCAGGGGTTAGGGGAAGGGATGGGCCCCGCAGCCCTCTGGAGTCCCGGACCTCGCATGCAATGCCAGAACAATCTTTTGGGGAATTGTGTGGGCCTGGAGGTTTCCTCCCTCTCCCGTGCAATCAGTTCCTGCCACGGCCCACCTCTCTCAGTGGCTCTAGGCGGAAGGAGGCCCCCCACCCCAACTACCTTTCCGGCTGCGCTACCTCCCAGGGGCTCTTTCGGGGCGGAATCCGACTTGGGGCTGGTCTGAGAACACTGCTCAGCCCACCAGCACTTTGCTGCCTGCTGCTCGGAATCCTTCTGAAACTCTTGGCCCATTGCGCGACTAAGACACAGGTGTCTCTGCTCAGAGTGTCCGTGGTCATTGTCACTTCGGGGACACCGCCTCTGATTAGCGGGAAAGGATGAAAGAAACCGAGCGAAGCCCGCGGAAGGAGAAGCCTGTGGGAGAGAGCCTGCAGCATTTTGCACACAAACGTGGGAGCCGAGGGGACAAAGCGAGGGCGCTAGAAACTACAGACCTGTGCACTCCCCTTGCTGGCTGAGGGACCCGGAGGACGGGTGACCTGCAATCCCCGGCGGCCGGGAAAGGAAACGGATGCCGAATCCCGAACTGCGGAAGGCCCAGGGGCTGACCTCTCCCCGCCAGGGGTCTTCTGGGCGGGCAGACCTAGTCTGTAAATGGGAGGGAGCCGGTGTGACTGGGTTTGTTAGCGGAACTCATCTCACCTGATACAGGGCTAAGGGCTAACTCGACGTTAAAAAATATGAATTAAACTCCAAAAGCACTAATGACTCACGAGGAAGCTTTGGGGGGAGTTCGGTAGGTGTTAACATCCCGCCTGACTTACAGCCCTAATGTACCTCTAATCGCAGGGGTTTCCCCCCCCACCACCACTCTCTCTCCATAGCACCTGCTCTTGCCCCGGGATCAGCCTAGAGCTGAGCGAGAGGACACGGATATTTGCAGACAGCCTACCACGCGCCCCAGGCTGCTTTCAAGGATTCACAGTCCTGCCCTCCTTGACAAGCAGCATGGATGCGCTCAACGGCTGTGACTCAGAAGCCTGTGGCCACACGACCAGTTGTTACCTACTGGTCGTGTGGCCAGAGGCAGGTGGGTTAGCCTCTGCGCCTCAGTGTTCTCACCTGGAAAATGGAATTAGGACGAATAAAGTACCTTATAACTGACACGAGGATTCCAGCAGTTACTGTAAGTAAAGTGCTTAACACAGTACCTGATGGATAAGAGCTACATCTGTAGTTATTGCCATTATGCTTTATTTACAGATAAGGAAATTGAGGCCCGTAATTTGACCCAAATCATACAGCTAATAATTAAGGGGGAATGAGAGCAGGGAAGGAAGAAATAACTTAAAGAGAGACAAAGAAAAACGTAAAAAAGAGAGCTATAAAGATAACCAGAGAAAACAGTGAAAATTAGGTAAAGAGATAAGGAGGGGGTAAAAAGAGGACAGGACAGAATGGGAAAGCAAACATGAAGCGCTTCTGGTCTCCAGAGCCCTTGGCAGGGTCCCCAAGCCCACTCTGCCCACAGTGACCCTCCCGGGGGCTCTCCCGGGCTTCCGGTCCATCCCCCCACCCACTGGCTGTGGGGTTGGCCCACCTCCCATTGGGATCCATGGATGGGAATGATCCCTCCTCATGGAAGCCTACAAGTTTAGATGCGATTTGGAGGATCACTTTGTGAAACTATTTTATTGCGATATATTCAATGTTAACTTTCTGGCCTTGATGTTCAATTCTACTGAAGGCTGTGCTGAGTGCGTGAGCCCTGTGCTCAAGAACGCATAATAGGGGGCGCCTGGGTGGCTCATTCGGTTCAGGATCTGCCTTCGGCTCGGGTCATGATCCTAGGGTCCTGAGATCGAGCCCCGCATCGGGCTCCCTGCTCCACAGGAAGCCTGCTTCTCCCTCTCCCACTCCCCCTGCTTGTGTTCCCTCTCTCACTGTCTCTCTGTCAAATAAGTAAATAAAATCTTAAAAAAAAAAAAAGAATGCGTAATAGATTGTGGTGGAGAGAAGAGTCCCTCTGTGGGGAGTCAGTCCCTGGTCCTTGTCTGCCACTGGTTAGCTGTCCAGCCTGGAACTAATTACTAAACTTTGTGAACCTCAGTATTTTTTTACCTGAAAAGGGGATTGAAAACAGCCTCCCTCGACACAAGGATGAAATAAGACTGCATAAATCTCCATCCCAAGCTGTAGTTCTTATTAAAATCAGTGTAGAGGTGCCTGGGTGGCTCTGTCGGTTAAGCGTCTGCCTTCGGCTCAGGGTCCTGGGATCAAGCCCCACGTCGGGCTCCTTGCTCAGCTGGGATCTCCCTCTCCCTCTGCTGCTCCCTCTCCCTCTGCTGCTCCGCCTGCTTGTGTACTCGCTTTCTCTGTCTAATTAATTAATTAATTAAATCAGTGTAAATTTCAGGGTTTGTGTTCCCTGCCCCCCATCTTCGTCGTTAGGAAACTAAGACTCCCCTCACACACAGATGCTCAATGGAAGCACTAGAATTCAACCTTTGCTCTCTCCCTTCTTCATCTAGTGCTTCATCCCCTCATACCACCAGCAAGAGGGAGAGGATTCACATTAGGGTTGGGGTTTTGTTTGTTTGTTGTCTTGTTTGGTTTTGCTAATGTGCCGGCGACTTCATCCCCCTGGGGGATGAGCTGGGCTCGGGGAGAAGGCCTTGGAGAAACTGAGGAAGAATTTAGTTTCCCAAACCATGCCCTCTAGGAGGGCAGGGGTGACACAGTCTGAGTTTGTTCATCCCCCATGCCCAGAGGCTGGCACACAAACACACAGATCTTTGTCAAAAGGACGACTGAACTCAGTGGTGATGGGGCTGAGAGTTGACAGGGAAACAGAAGAGGAGGCCTTGAGGTGCGGGCTGATAGAGGGCCCCACGGGGACGCCTGGTGGATCCAAAGTGGAAAGCAAATGGGAGAATGGCAAGTCCAGCTAATATTCCGAAGAGAATATTAGCCTTAAGAACCTGTTTGGTTCAAGTTTCAGATCTGTAAAAAACACCAGACACAAAAGTACAAATATTGTATAAGTACACTTATATGAAATCCCCAATGGCTGAAATCATAGGGGCAGGAAAAAGATTGTTGTTGCTTGAGGCTGGGGTTTGGAGGTGTTGACAGTAAATGAAGACTAACTACTAATAGGCACAAAGCCTCTTTCTGGGATAATGAAAATGCCCTAAAATTGATTGTGGTATTGGCTGTACAATTCTGTGAATATACTATAATCATTGAATTGTACACTTATAATGACTATGTTGTGTGGCTTCTAAATTACATCTCAATAAAACAGCTATAAAAAAAAAAAAAAAGAACCTGTTTGGGATAGCCAGGCACATTATCCGTAATTTACCCAGACCTGGCAGAAAAAGGCCAGGTTCAGGTCAGGGAAGTTCAGGGAGCCAGTCACTGGGCTCCCCAGCAAGTAAGAGGGCAACAGGGAGAATGTGCAGCATGTGAGGTGGGATGGGGCAAAGAAGTATTAAATCAATCTGATTCTCCTCTGAGTGAAGCAGTCCCAGCTTTTCACCATCTCTGAGGATTCAGGGAGAGACCTATGGCCATTTTAGGAGCTGCGTGCACTCAGCCCCAGCTGCTGTCAGCATACACCGCAATCCCCACACGTCAGAGCCCCCTGATCTGAGCTCAGCAGAGAAGAGACAGGTCCAGCTTGTGCACCATGAGGGTTTCCTGACCCTCGGGCCACATCTCCGGTATCCAAGACCATCCAACAGCCAGCTACCCTCCGCAGTGCCCCACCTTCACTGTCTCCCTTCGGTGATGCTGTCTGAAGGGGGTCGGGGGCCACTTGGTATCTCCTTTGGAAGGAAGCCCATGCCATGGGGGGGAGTGTGCACACTTGTAAAGACCCAGCTACCCACCCCCTGCCGCAATGGCTTCTGGTCGCCTTCCACCGCAGCCCTTATGCCCTGACCTCAACTGATCTCACCCATCCTGAATGGCTCCCAAAGGAATGCCCCAGCTCTGTTCAGTATGTTCAACAAAAGGCCGTTTTGAGACAAGTAGCAGACCTCCCAAACAAGGAGACCGAGTGCTTTAAAGAATGGTAACAACCGGTTATTAAAGTTGGAGTCATACCAGTAATGATCCACCTGCAGCTTTTCCCAAAGACAGGTGTTTCCAGAGAAGAGTCATTTGATTGAAACCAGGAGCAGAGGCTGAGCTTCCCTTACAACATGACTTTTTTTTTTTTTAACTTTTCTCCAGCAAGTTTCTAAAGAATGCCACATTTTCTGAACCTAAGTGTTTGAAATATTTTCTCTTTTATGTAGCTGTTTGCAAGAATGAGTGCAGCTCTGGCCACAGAAATGGGAAGATTTTTTTTTTTAAAGATTTTATTTATTTATTAGAGAGCGAGCGAGAGAGAAACAGCATGAGAGGGGAGAAGGTCAGAGGGAGAAGCAGGCTCCCCGCTGAGCCGGGAGCCCGACGCGGGACTCGATCCCAGGACCCCGGGATCATGACCTGAGCGGAAGGCAGTTGCTTAACCAACTGAGCCACCCAGGTGCCCCAGAAATGGGAAGATTTTTGACTTAGATTCTGGGTAAAGAAAAGAGGGTTGATGGATAGCATGATCCCATTTCTGATCAACAACTCAACTGTGTCTGTATATTCATTTATGCATAGAAAATATGTTAGAAGGATATTGACTTGATTATCAATGGGGAGGAACTTGTACTTCTGATGCTTTCATACTCTTAGAAATTTTATAATGCTCTGACATTGCATTTACAAACAAAAAGTAAGGTGAAGGTTGCATGGGTCTTCCCTGAACCTTTTATTTTTTTTTTGCAACTTCCTGTGAATATATAATTATTTCAAAATGAGGAATTGAAAAAAAAAGTAATTACATTCCCATCTAAATGTTTGAGCTTTTGAACACTGATGCCAGAGATGGATCCTCTATGGAGGACTGTCTGATGCTAGAAGCATTCCTAGTCCATGGGATCATAATAATACGCTCTCTTTGTGCTTTCAGAAAAGGCAGAGAATAAGATTTAAAAAAAAAAGTGGCAGCGAAGGCCAAGTAACAATATATTGCCATGTTGCCCCTTTCTAACAAGGCAAGCCTTGCCAAAAGATACGCAAGTTTCACAACTAAGGCTCCTAAGAACGTTCAGGCCGGTGCAAGTTCAACATATGAATAACACAGATAAACATGAAACCCCCAAACCTTGATGGGAAGCGGTGATAGGTGGCCTGGAGTGCCTTCTGGTGTAAAAGTTCTTGGAAAGAAACAAAGACGCGTGCAGGTTTCTTAAGCACTGTGATAAAGTCTCCTACTTCGGGGCTGCTTCAGAGAGAGGGTTATCTCTCTGAGGCCGCCATTAAGAGACAAATCTCCTTGAACCCTAACACCTTCCCCTTCCGCTCCCCTGCCCTATTTTTTGCTGCACATACATTGTTAAGATGAATAAAAGTGAGGGGCGTCCGGGTGGCTCAGTCGGTTAAGCGTCGGCCTTCAGCTCAGGTCATGACCCCAGGCTCCTGGGATCAAGCCCCAAGTTGGGTTACCTGCTCAGCGGGGAGCCTGCTTCTCCGTCTCCCTCTCCCTCTGCCCCCCCCACTCATGTTCTCTCTCTCTCTCTGTCTGTCTCATATAAGTAAAATAAAATCTCTTTTTAAAGATGAATAAAAGTGATACTAACAAACTCAGGGAGATGACAAAGGGGAAAAGGAGGCCCCCAAAGGCAGTCTGGGGTGAGTGGTGTGTATTTGGATTATGGGACAGAGGGAAGAGTAGGAGGGTGGCCAGAGTTTCATGATTTCCCTTGCTTTTGCCAGGCCTCATTTGTCCAGCAAATATTTATTGCTCACCTGTCATGTGCCAGGCCCCGTACTAGGTGCTGGCGAGCAAAAATACACACTTTTCCTTATGCTGGAGTTGCTTGTAGTAGGAATGGGGGATAACATTAATCATGTTCACACAGGTAAATACAAAATTACATCTACGATGGGTGCTTTAAAGGAGAATTACTGGGATGCCTGGGTGGCTTAGTCAGTTAAGCGTCTTCCTTCGGCTCAGGTCATGATCCCAGAGTCCTGGGATCGAGTCCCGAATCGAGCTTCTTGCTCAGTGGGGAGCCTGCTTCTCCCTTGGCCTGCCACTTCCTCTGCTTGTGCTCTCTCTCTCTCTCTCTCTCTGACAAATAAATAAAAAATTTTAAAAAAAAAAGGAGAATTACTATGACCATGTGTAACTGGGAAGGCAGTTGGTTTGCAAGAGTCAGGGAAATTGGGAATGACTTTATAGAAGTGAGCAAAGAGAGCTGGGCACTATTCCTCACCATAACACTCAAGGCAAGAATAATCCTCTTCATTTTACAAAATTGCAAGCCAGGGACCAGAATAAATTTTTCCCAGAGTAAGTGTTGGTGCCTGGAGTCAAAATCAGTTCTGTGATACTCTAAAACCAATAACTGTTCCTGTAGGTGACCCTGCTTTTGTCTCAGAAGCTGGTATGTCTCACGTTCCAGTCTCCCTTAGAACCAGCTGACAGGCGATCCCTTTCTGGGACTGGAAGAAGGAAGGATGAAAGGACCCTCAATCTACCATGCTCTTCATTTTCCCAAAACAGTTCTAGCTTAAGGAAGTTGAGGACAAAAATGTTCTGCTGAGGGCCCTCCCAAACTCCTCCTTTTACAATGCGCTCGAGAGGACTATAACATGTAAAGATAGGGCTCCTGCTACCATTTATTTATCTTAATAAAAATCTCATTGAGGTATAATTTACATATGGTACAAATCCAAGTGACGAGTTTTTACAACTGCATCCACCTGTATAATCCCCATTCCTATTAAGATATAGAATATTTTCAATGCCCCGAAAACCTCCCCATTGCTCTCTCCAAGGTACACCTCCTTTCCCCCAAGCCACACACAACCACTGTTCTGATTTCTATCACCATTTACATGTGACCTTTCTAGCAATTCATATATGTGGAATCACATAGTATCTACTCGTTTGTGCCTGGTTCTTTCACTCAACATAATGTTTTTGTGATTTATCCATGTTACTGTTGCTTTTGATTGCTGAATCACATTCTATTGTATGAATACACGTCAATTTGTTATCCATTCTCTTGTTGGTGGATATTTGGGGAGCTCCCAGGTATTGACTATTATGAGAAAAGCTCTGAGCATTCATGGACAAATATTCCTGTGGGCATGTTTTTATTTCTCTTGGGTAAATAAGCAATGGAATTGTTTGGTCATGGATAGATGTATAATTAACTTAATAATAAACTTCCATAGAATTTTCCAAAGCGGTCTTACCATTTTACATGCCTACAAGTAATATACAAAAGTTCCACTTGTTCCATATTCTCGTCAACCCTCGGTGTTCTCAGATTTTTTAACTTTAGCCTTTTGGGTAAATGTGCAATGGTATCTCATTTGGTATATAATATGCATGACTAATGACTTTGAGTCCTTTTTCATGTGGCCATTTGAGTGTCCTCCTTTGTGAAGTGTCTAAGTCTAATGTCAATTTTTAAGTTGATTTCTCTTCATTATTGAGAGGTAGAAGTCCTTCATAAATTCTCAATACAAGTTCTTGACTTTAGTCTTCCTATTCATTAGTATGTAACACATTTCCATTCATTTAGATTTTCTTTAATTTTTCTCAGCAATGTTTTGTAGTTTTCTATGTAGAGGCTTTTGCATATCTTTCTTTAAATTTTTCTCAAGGTATCTTATATTTTTGGATGCTGTTGCAGATGAAATTTTGCCATTTTATTTTCCTATAGGTCATTGCCAGACTGTAGAAATACTATTGATTTTTATTATTAACTTCCAATTTCCAGCAACCTTGCTAAATTTGCTCATTCTTATAGTTGGTGAGATTTTTGTTTGTGGGGTCTGGGGGGTGGTTAGTTTATTTATTAGTATTTTCTTTGTACACAATCATGACATCTGTGAAGAAAGAGTTCTACCTCTTCCTTTCCAAATTGTCTTTTTTTTCTTTTGTTATTTCAGTGGACTCCATGTACAATGTTGAATGATAGTGGTGAGGAAATACATTCTTGCTTTGTTCCCATTCTAAGATGGAAATGCCTCCATATTTCATTATTGAGCAGGATGTTAGTTCTAGGTTTTTCATAGTGACCTAGATCGAAGAAATTCCTTTCTACTCTTAGTTTACTGAGAGGTTTTTTTTAATCATGAGAGATGTATTTTGTCAAACTTTTCCTGTCTATTGAGGTGATCATAGAATTCTTCTCCTTTAGGGTGCCTGGGTGGCTCAGTTGGTTAAGCGACTGCCTTCGGCTCAGGTCATGATCCTGGAGTCCCGGGATCGAGTCCCACATCGGGCTCCCTGCTCAGCGGGGAGTCTGCTTCTCCCTCTGACCTTCTTCCCTCTCGTGCTCTCTATCTCTCATCTCTCTTTCTCTGAAATAAATAAATAAAATCTTTATAAAAAAAAAATTCTTCTCCTTTAATTTCCTAATGTTGTGAATTAATAATTAATTTGGGAATGTTAAGCCAGAATTACATTCTTGTGATCAACCTGGATCACAAGATTGCTAGATTTGATTTGCTGATATTTTGTTAAGGACTTTTGTGTCTGTATTCGTAAGGGATATTTTCTGTAGTTTTCTTTTCTTGGAATCACCTTGTCTGTTTTGGATATCCATGTAATGCTAGACTCATTAAATGAGCTGAGATGTGTTCTCTTCCTCCCTATCTTTTGAAAAGACACTGTGTGATGATGGTGTTATTTCTTCCTTAAATGTTTGATAGAATTCACCAGTGAAGTCTTCTGACCCTGGAGCTTTGTTTCTGGAAAAGTTTTAAATAATGCCTTCAGTATCTTTAGTAGCTACAGGCTATTCAGATTTTTTACCTTACTGTGTCAGTTTTGATAAAATATGTTCTAAAGCAAAGTATCCATCTTGGGGCGCCTGGGTGGCTCAGTCATTAAGCGTCTGCCTTTTGGCTCAGGTCATGGTCCCACGGTCCTGGGATCAAGCCCCGCATCGGGCTCCCTGCTCAGCGGGAAGCCTGCTGCTCCTTCTCCCACTCCCCCTGCTTGTGTTCCTTCTCTCACTGTGTCTCTCTCTGTCAAATAAATAAAATCTTTAAAAAAAAATAAAGAAAGAAAAGTATCCATCTTATCTAAATTGTCAAATTGGCATAAATTTATATTATCCTCTTATTATTGTTTTATGAGACTGACGCGCTACCTACTGCGCTAACGAGGCACCTTATCCTCTTATTATTGTTTTAATGTCAGTGGGATCTGTCAGGATAACTCTTCTTTCATTTCTGAAAATAGTAACTCCCTTTCTCTCTTTCCCTTGATCTGTGTAACCAAGTTTTTTTTTTAATCAATTTTATTAATCTTTTCAAAGAACCAACTCTGACTTTGTTGGTTTCCTTTATTACTCATATGTTTTCTATTTACTTCCACTCTTATTTTAGAATTTCCTTTTTAAAAATTAACCTTGGGTTTAATTTTCTCTTCTTTTCTTCATCATTTAAGGTTGACCACAGACCATTTATTTTATACATTTATTATTTCTCATGCAGTTACTCGAACCTACAAATTTCCCTCAAAGCACTGCTGTAGCTGCATCCAGCAAAATTTGTTATATTGTCTTTTTTTTTTTTAAACATTTTATTTATTTGAGAGAGAGAGAAGGAATAAGGGGTGGGAAGGGATAGAGGGAGAAGCAGACTCCCTGCTGAGCAAGAAGCCTGATGCGGGGCTTGATTCCAGGACCCTGGGATCATGACCTGAGCTGAAGGCAGACACTTAACAACTGAGCCACCCAGGTGCCCCTATATTTTCTCTTATTGTCACTTATTTCAAAATATTTTCTAATCTCTTATAATATTTTTAAGTTCATGCACCATGTGCTAGTCTATTTTTAGCTTTACAAATACTTGGGTATTTTCTAGATAGCTTACTTTTGTTGATTTTTAATTTAGTACAGTGTGGTCCGAGCACACTCTGTGTATAATTTCGTTCCTTTAAGTTTACTGAGACTTGTTTTGTGGCCTAGACTAGGATACTGTCATTCCTTGCTTTTAGGGAGGAGTCTTTAAAAAGTGGTACTCTGGGAGCGCCTGGGTGGCTCAGTCAGTTAAGCGTCTGACTCTTGGTCTCAGCTCAGGTCTTAATCTCAGGGTCATGAGTTCAAACCCTATACTGGGCTCCACACTAGGCGTGAAGCCTACCTAAAAAAAAAAATAATAAAGTGGTACTCTGAACCTCTTGTCCATCCCTTCATGTCCCACCCCTTCCCTACTCTGGTTTCTAAGCTTCTCATCTTGCTGAGACCCCTGTCAGAGCCCAGACTCAAACCCTTGTCTTGCTTACAAACATCTTTTTCTTTTATGTGAACCAGACTTTAGAGTTCCTTAAAGACTTGCAAGGAGCCTGACTCTCTAAAAGACAGCTTCTAGGAATATTTTCCAAACCTCTAAGGAAATGGGAATCTGGAGGTAAGTTTATGTTTCTAAAATGTCATGGAAGAATACGTGGACTAAGAATAATAATAAGCTCTTTAACATTTTCAGTGATTTACATCTTGAATGGTCTCTGAAAGAGATCATCACAAGGGGAAGAGAACCTTGTAATAATAACTTGAGAGTATAGGTTGTGTTCACCTCCCTAAATATCTGTTTAAAATATAGTTTAGTGGATTGTAAGGGGAAACATACTACCATTTTCTGTTTCTCAAATGGAAACTCAAGTAAGTTCCTGTTCCCACTCGGGGTGGGAGTAGAATGGCAGTGAAACGTCTGAAAGGGTAAAGTCAGAATGAAAGGGTCATAGAAATTACTAGCTCTCACCGATGCCCAGGTATCCTCTCATTTCTGATCATAAGGAAGATGACACTTCCCAGCCTTCCTGAAGTTAGGCAAGGCCAAGTGATAGTTCTGGTCAATGAGGTTTAAGCAGAAATCCCTCACTTGGCAACAAATGGCATTCTGGGCAGTAGAACCATTGTCCATGTGGTCTAAGTTTAAAGTTCCTGAATGTCTATGTGGGTGCCCTCACCCAAGCCCACCCACACTAAATATATAGCAAGAAGTAAACTTTATTTTGTTAAGCCATTGTGACTTCTGGGTAAAATCATTGCCACAACACAGCCTAGCTCCTTGCCACTCAAAGCAGCATCCTTGGACCAGCAGCGGCAGCTGGAAGCTGTAGAAATACGGATTCAGCCTCTACTCCAGACCTCCTGGATCAGAATGTGCATTTTAAGATCCCTGGGTAATTCATATATTCGTTTGCTAGGGCTTCTATAATAAAATACCACAGAGTAGGAGGCTTAAACCACAGTAATCTATTTTCTCATAGTCCAAAGGCCGGAAGTCCAAGATCAAGACATTGGCCATGACTGTTGTCTCCTGAGGCTTCTGTTCTTGGCTTGTAAAAGGCTTGCCTTCTCAGTGGTCCTCACAGGCCTGCTCCCTACGTGTGAACATCCCTGGTGTGTCTCATTTATCCTAATCTCCTCTTCTTATAAGGACGCTAGTCAGATTGGACTCGGGCCTGCCCTTACGGCCTCATTTTAATTTAATTGCGTCTTTAAAGGCTCAGTCTCCAAATACAGTCACACTCTGAAGTACTAGGGATTAGGACTTCAACATATGAATAGGGGAGGGACAAAATCTAGTCCATAATAATTCATACACATGTTAACATTTGAGGAGCACTGACTTCATCTAACCAAAATGTATAGCAAGTCATCCTGAGACTATCAAATGACTACTGTGGTCTGATTTGTACTTAACATTAAAATAACAGGACCCTCCTGTCTTTGGGTCTTTTATCACTTTCCCATGTTGCTGTTTCCAGAAGAAGTAATTCTCAGATTGCCACGTGGTCTTCTTCCAAGGACTGATAACAAACCAAGGACACATCTTCTGAAACGCAGATTTCATTTTGGTATTGTGATCTTGACATCACAACATCGACATCGATTCAAAGGCTAAAGAATCCTTGGTGGCTGTTTCCAAAATAAACCAAGAAGGCATGTTATCTTCTTCTGTGGAAACCCATGCTCTACTCAATGATAGGCATCACACCAGGGAGCTTCTTGCCTGAATGCTGGACATCTAGACTAGACAGACAACTTCACTTCAGTGCTAAAATCTATATGCACTGAATCTGAATTTACATTTAGAAGGCTATCATGCAAAGTTCAAAAAACACACTTTGTCATTTCAAATTTACCAACTCTTGGGGATGCAAGACTGTAGGCCAGTTATGCCCCAGTGCATGAGTTGGCTTTACAACACACCCGCCAAGTGGCTGTCTAGACTTTGCATGAACAGCTCCAATGCCTTCCAAGCCAACCTCCACTCTCTTCCCATAGAGCTGACGGTGCTTTATCCATTGTTGTCCCCATGGTCACCTCCACTCTTCCCTGTTCTTCCCCTTTGCTCATATAGAAATGTAGTCTTTCCTCATACAACTGTTATTCAGATATTTGTACTCTGCTATTATAATATCTCCTGGTTTTCTCGTTTTCAGGCTAACCACATCTGTATGGCCCCGAGAGAAAAAATGGGGAAAGTAGATTGCTAACACCTTTCAAATCCTTTTAAATCCTAACACCATACTTCATAAAAATGTGAACAATACAAGAGGTCCCTTATAAAACAACCATTCTGTGACTCTGAATATCCATGCTGCATTTCCAATAGGCAGGTCATTTGGCATTATTTTAAAATTTTACAAATTATAGGTCCGTAATGCCATTAACTCAGAGAACTGACACAAGGGAGCAGAACAGAATGGTCTGGAGCTGTGCTAATATGGTAGCCACTAACCACACATCTGACTGGAGTCAGGCAGACCTTGGCTTTCACTCCAATTCCATCACTTGGAGATGTTACTTAGCCTCTCAGAGTGTTGGTTTTCTCTTCCATAAAATGGGAATAATAATGGAACTCAATAATAGAACTCATCTTACATTACTTATTCTTGGGATGAACTCATGTGATAATGTGCATAAAGGGTTTAGGACAGTGAATACATATTCCTTATCCAAAGCTGAGAGATCAAGTAACAAGGCTAATGAGAAACGTAAGGTTGGGGCAGAGCACGTACCAAAGCAGTAATCATCAGTAGCTGGGGAGGTCATTTGGACTGCCCAGTGTGCAGCTCAGCATGGCTGGAGGCTGTCACCTTACATATTGAAAAAAAAAAAAAAAGCCCAAAAGTAACAGAGTGGAAATGATGAAGATTGAAGTAAAGCTGACAAATGACAAAACAGTACAACCAGAAGTGGAGTTGTGAGCCGACAGGGCCGCCATGAAAGTGGGCACGGAAGGAGTGCAACCTATGTGAGCTGGAGGCCAGGCAGGCGAGGGGTGGAGCCCAAAGGCCAGTTTCTATTTTGAATATATAAGAATACATCAGATGGGGGCTCCTGCTGTCAGTGCAGCATAGGCTAAGTGTTTTTCTCTCTCTCACTAAAGATTCTAATTTCTACTCTCATTGTTCCAGGTCTCTTTGCTCAGGATCAAATACATATGAAGCAAACAGTCTTCTCCTTATCCCAACATTGTTTCCCTTTGACCAACTGAGGTGAATGAACCCTCGTGTACAGAAACATACATTATAGCAGGGTAGACCATACGGGAAAAGGAACTGGGCATAGAACCTCAAGTCAAACCCTGGCTCAGCTTTGTCAACCACATATATCATTCAACCTTTCTGAAGGGCAAGGCCCTTATCTGTAGGAGAGTGATGCTATTCCACGCCTGCTAGTTGCATGGAGTATCAGGAGGTCCAGATAAGGAAGCTGCAGAGTGTTGCACAAATATTAACTTCCTGGGAGGATGGCATCTGAATAAGGTCGGTGTGGCCTGTCTCTGCCAGGGAGGCCAGGATGTTACCAGCTGCGGTTCAGCTCTCAGTATTCCGGTGTGATTTAGGAGGGACAAGAGTCCTCCTTTCTCCCTCTCCTTACATCCCCAAGAAACCCAACCCAACCACACTCCTTTCTGCTTCCTCCCAGGGGACTCTAGAGCTCTGGACAGGAGCAAGGGTCTCTTATCAAAGAACTCCACACAAATGGGCCAAGAGTGGTCCATTTTGTCTTTGATTTATGCATTTTACTATAATTTCCGCAAAGGAAGAAGCACTTGGGTGGAAAAAAATTCCCTTCTCTCCCTTTCTTTACTGTTCCCCCCCACCACCCAGCCAAATCTTTTCTTAAGGACCATCTGGGCCCCTGGACTCTAGACAGAACTGCTCCTTCATGAACTGTTAAGGTCTGTGTTTTAGAGGCGACCCATTTGCTCTGCCCATTCTCATCCCAAAGCAATGTGGTGGAGGAGAAAGATGACCCAACACTGCTTTGTTTGAGGTGCTTCAGAGACAATAGGCCAAATTTTCATTGGGTTTTCTTGTCCATGGCTCGAGATAAAGAGCTTTCTCTCTGGTACTGCTGCCTTTCCGCATGTCATCCTTCTTCCTCCTTCTCTAATTCTTCTACTTGGTCCATCTCAGATCAAATTCACAGAGAAAGAATAGCAACCTCCTGCCCCACCAGGGAAATGTCATTTCTACAAGTACAAAGGGAACGTGGCCATTGGTTTGTTGTCACACAGAGGGGCACAGCCCAAACAAAGCCTTAAAGATGCCAGAAGAAGGCTGGCTTCTCGGTGGTGTCAGCCTCCCAGGTACCATTGTGTAATGGAAGGAACTAGAACTGACAGTCTGAAGACTGTGCTTCTGCTCCTATGACTTCTCCTAATGGCTGTGTGAACTGGGATAATTGACTCCTCCACAGGCTCATCTACACAGTGAGGGTGGTGAGTAGTAATGATGATGCTGAGAACTGTCATTTAATGAGAACGTACTATGTACCAGGAATTTGCTCTAAGCTTCTTACATGTTTTCCTCACTAGTATTATTTATATTTCTACTGCCAAGGAAACTAAAGCTGAGTGCCGATGAGTAAACCTGCCCAAGGTCATGGAGTGATTTCTCTGCAGAAGCGCCATTTACATCCAGGTCTGTCTGCTCCAATGCCTGTGTTGGAAACCTCTGTGTCTACAATCGTTATTTCTTCTCTGAAGACTTCTTTCATCTTCTTCGGCCAAAGTTGACCAAATAATTGTCACACTGCAATGCAGATATGTTTGTTGACCCACGTCTCGGGAAGATGCATCCAGAGAACCTAGAACAGTTTTGTTTTTTTTTAAAGACTTTATTTATTTGAAAGAGAGAGCACATATTCATGAGCTGGACAGAAAGGGAGAGAGAATCCAAAGCAGACTCTGCACTGAACACAGAGCCTGATGCCGGGCTCAATCTCGCGAATGAGAGATCATGACCTGAGCGGAAACCAAGAGTTGGATGCTTAACCTGCTGAGTCACCCAGGCGCCCCTAGAACAGCTCTTGGTACATAATAGGTAATAAAGATCTGTTGGATAAGCAAGTAGTTTCTGCATATCATACATGAAAGCATGAATTTGATTTAGTAAACTGGCACACCATTCTCTTTTTGAGTTTAAGTACTACCAGCCCCCATCCCCTCATAGTGGTAATTCAGCCTCCAACCTTCTCTCCTGTGGAGGGGGTGCTGGGAATGAGCAATAATAAGTGGAGTTCACCAGAGCTTCAAGACAATTTCTATGTGGTTAAAAAGAGAGAGTAAGATAGGAATTCCTAATAACTGACTTGTGCACAGATTTTAGAGGGCATGTTCAAGAGAAATGTGCTTTAGTCTGATTTTATATAGCTTGAGGAATTTATTTTCTTACTTACCTACTTACTGCATGGTATTAAAGAACCCAAAGTAAATAAATCTTTGGTTACTCCAAGAAAGTGGTTCGACTGTAATTATGGATTAGCACACACCCACCGTTCAGAGTTGCTGCAGTTTATTTTCAGTGCAACCACTCACACTGATAATGTACGAAAACACTCTTTCTACCCCCCAGGCACAGTGAATGCCTACCAAGGCAGGATTACCTTCCACTAAGTAGATTTCATAGCACCAAGCCTCAAATCATTTGTAATCATTAGGGAAAACATGGGACTGAACCAATTAAAAATATAAAAACTATCTTGAAGCTCACAAAACCACGTAATTATACTGCATCACAGCATTTTGCTTGAGTTTTTGGCAAAACAAAGGCTCAGAAACTGCCCCAAAAGGCCTTATAGACACAGTGCCTTTACTTATGTAAACGCACTTAAAAAAAAAAATGTGTTTCAGGGCGCCTGGATGGCTCAATCTATCAAGCATGCGATTCTTGATTTCAGCTCAGGTCATGATCTCGGGTCCTGGGATTGAGCCCCATGTCGGACTCTGTGCCCAGTGGGGAGTCTGCTTGAGATTCTCTCCCCCTCTTGCACCCACTCTTTCTCTCTCTCTCAAATAAGTAAATAAATATTTTTTAAAAATAAAAATATTTTAAAAATTGTAAAAATGTGTTTCCATGATGTGTAGACACAGGGAAGGATGGATGAAGAAAGAGGCAGGTAGGTAGAAATGTAAACAAATACTATCATTATTTTCCCGGGTCTAAGTCCATTAATCATTACTTTTTTATTCTCTGGGGTTGTAAATGTTTAATAGCAAATTATCATTTTACTTGTAGAAATGCCTGCTGCGTTGTCACACCATTCCTTTCCGAGTGTCTATTTGTGGAGGCTTAAAGTTCGTGGACCACTGGTCGTAATCAGATGACGGGGTTTAACACTAGATTTTCCTCTGCCTTAAGAGAGATCACCTAGTCGTTTTGGTACTCCATATTTCCATCAGTGAGAAGAGGTTGTCACCTACCTCAAGATTAGTCGGAATTTCAAAAGCACTCTGGAAAGAACATTCAGCTCCACAGTAAAAGCCCTAAGATAAATACCAAGCGGATATCTGGAAGAGTGGGCAGAGCAGTGGGTTCTCATTGCATTCTTTTTTGACACTGAACCTGAAAGCCTTCCCCCCATCACTGACACTGCATCTCCCACCTTCCGTATCAGCGCCCTCCTGGTGCACTTCGTAATGTTCATTCCATCCCCCGGGTTCTCATGTTACTTGGCTTACTGAGAAGACAAAAGTGTGTCTGTAGCCAAGTGCTCTCGGGTTTCATCCACAAACACAGATCCTGCATGGGAACCCGAGTAAAGAGAGAAAGGCACTGTAACAGAAGCAAAGAATAAAATTATAATGAATGTTTCATGGAGGCCACCTGCAGGAAAGCAGAAAAGGGGTAAGACAGGAAGGGGAGCCCAGGAGCAGGGACCCACGGGGCGGTTCCCAAAGCCGAGGTGAGGGGAGAAAGGTGAGAGCCCAGAGTGAGGACCAAGGCATATACACAGACAATGGCTTTTTGAAAAGTTAGCTAATTCAACTATTACCTATAGAAATCAGACTGCATTTGGTATCTCTTCTATAACTATCCCCCCAAACCCTCATTAGTATCTCTTTTCATCTAGGTAGACAAATGAAACAATACACATATGCAAAGAATTAATTTTAAAAATCAGAAATAACCACTGTTAACATTAGAGGATAATCCGCCAGACACATTCATAGTTTGTTTGGGCTTTTTTTTTTTTTTTACACAAAAAAATGATCATATTCCACGTGCTGTTTTATAATTTTCTTTTTTCACTTAACAATGCATCAAGAATAGCTTCCCATGTCAGTGAATATACAACCATATCATTCTAAATGGCAGTCTCATATTTCATTGTATGAATGAATGAGATTTCATTTAACCGGTCTCCCGTCAGACATATAAGTAGATTGTTTTTTAGCGATTACAAAGAATGCCTTATCAATTGGCTTCCACTGTATAACAAGCCACCCCAAAACTTAATAGCTTACTTTTTCTTTCTTTTTTTCTTTTCTTTTCTTTTCTTTTTTTTTTTAAGAGGGTGTGTAGCAGGGACAGAGAGAGAGAGATTGCAGTTTGGAGGAGGCAAAGGGAGAGAGAGAATCTTAAGCAGGCTCCATGCCCAGTGTGGAGCCCGACGTAGGGCTCAATTTCATGAGCCCTGAGATCTGAGTCAGATGCTTAACCAACTAAGCCACCCAGGTGCCCCAAACAACCCTTTTTCTTAAGCTCACAATTCTTTGAGGAAACTGGGAGAGCTGGTACAGCTGAAATGGCAGGGCCTCTCTCCACCCAGTCTCTCATCCTCCAGGGGGCTAGCCTCGACTTCTTCACATGGTGGCCTCAGGGTCTCAGGTGGCAAGCCCCGAAGTGCAAGTGCTTTTCAAGCCTCTGCTTCCAACACATTCACTAAAATCTTGCTGGCTATTCCAAGTCACACATCCAACCCAGATTCAAGGGATGTAGAAATAACTCCCCTGGCTTGGTGGGAGAATCCGCAGTGTCACATTACAGGTGATGCACGTATAAGGAGGGAGGACTCTTTGCCATTTTGCATCCTCCAAAAGGGCTACACTAAATATCCTTTTAACTACTTCTCTGCACATGTTCCTGATTACTGCTGTGGGATCAATTTGTAGAAGGGAACTCATTCAGTAAGGGAACATTTTAAGCTGTAGATTCCTACTGCCACAATTGCGGTATCTCTAATCAACTAGACTTGTAGTAATAAGAGCTCAACGCCTGGTATCATGGTATCATGTTGCACAGTAAATGTTAATTAAATAATGGAATGAATGAAGGGGCAAATAAAAAAAACTAAATAACTAAATCAACAGGAAGATGAGTAATTCAGCACAATACTGAAGTTACCATTCTTATTCTAAAGTCCTTTCATTTCATTCCACTCTTACGAAAAATTATTTCCCAAATTTTCTTTCAGTACTTTATTCTTACTAACTTGTTTGAGAGAGAGAGAGCACACAAGCAGGGGGAATTTCAGAGACAGAGGGAGAAGCAGACTCCCCAATGAGCAGGGAGCCCGATGCAGGACTCGATCCCAGGACCCTGGGATCATGACCTGAGCCGAAGGCAGACGCTTAACCGACTGAGCCACCCAGGCGCCCCAGACTTATAGATTTTTGATACAGTCAGCAGTTTTACACTTGTATCTTCCTGCTTAGAACTACACACATATCTCTAATTATTCAATTTTATATTTTGTGTAACGTTTTAAGCTTTCCTTCACTTAGATTCCGTAAGTTCTCATTAATTTTCTTTCTAGGCATTTTATTTTTAAGAATGTTATCAATATATAGAGTGAAACAGACTTCTCTGCATTTGAATAATACGTACATTGTTTCTTATTTGTGGTAAAAAACACAGAACACAAAATTTACTGTCTTAATCATTTTTAAGTGTACAGTTCAGTGACATTAAGTATATTCTCGTTTTTATGCAACGATTGCCACCATCCATTCACAATAGTCTTTCATGTTGCGAAACTAAAACTCTGTACCCATTAAACGGTAACTCCCCATTCCCCTTGCCCCTCCCCATTCTTTCTTTTTTTCCTCTTTAAGTTTTTTATTGTTATGTTAATCACCATACATTACATCATTAGTTTTTGATGTACAGTTCCATGATTCATTGTTTGCGTAGAACACCCAGTGCTCCATTCAATACGTGCCCTCTTTAATACCCATCACCAGGCTAACCCATCCCCCCACCACTTTCCCCTCTAGAACCTTCAGTTTGCTTTTCAGAGTCCATCGTCTCTCATGGCTCGCCTCCCCCTCTGATTTCCCCCCCTTCATTCTGCCCCTCCTGCTATCTTCTTCTTTTTTTTCTTTTTAACATATAATGTATTATTTGTTTCAGAGGCACAGGTCTGTGATTCAACGGTCTTGCACAATTCACAGCGCTCACCATACCACATACCCTCCCCAATGTCTGTCACCCAGCCACCCCATCCCTCCTGCCCCACCCCCACTCCAGCAACCCTCAGTTTGTCTCCTGAGATTAAGAATTCCTCATATCAGTGAGGTCATATGATACATGTCTTTCTCTGATTGACTTATTTCACTCAGCATAACACCCTCCAGTTCCATCCATGTCGTTGCAAATGGCAAGATCTCATTCCTTTTGATGGCTGCATAATATTCCATTGTGTATATATACCACTGCTTCTTTATCCATTCATCTGTCGATGGACATCTTGGCTCTTTCCACAGTTTGGCTATTGTGGACATTGCTGCTATAAACATTGGGGTGCATGTACCCCTTCGGATCCCTACATTTGTATCTTTGGGGTAAATACCCAGTAGTGCAATTGCTGGATCGTATGGTAGCTCTATTTTCAACTTTTTGAGGAACCTCCATACTGTTTTCCAGAGTGGCTGCACCAGCTTGCATTCCCACCGACAGTGTAGGAGGGTTCCCCTTTCTCCGCATCCCCGCCAACATCTGTCGTTTCCTGACTTGTTAATTGTAGCCATTCTGACTGGTGTGAGGTGGTATCTCATTGAGGTTTTGATTTGGATTTCCCTGATGCGGAGTGACGTTGAGCACTTTTTCATGTGTCTGTTGGCCATTTGGATGTCTTCTTTGGAAAAAGATCATGTCTTCTGCCCATTTCTTGATTGGATTATTTGTTCCTTGGGTGTTGAGTTTGATAAGTTCTTTATAGATTTTGGATACTAGCCCTTTATCTGATATGTCATTTGCAAATATCTTCTCCCATTCTGTCAGTTGTCTTTTGGTTTTGTGGACGGTTTCTTTTGCTGTGCAAAAGCTTTTTATCTTGATGAAATCCCAATAGTTCATTTTTGCCCTTACTTCCCTTGCCTTTGGCAATGTTTCTAGGAAGAAGTTGCTGTGCCTGAGGTTGAAGAGGTTGCTGCCTGTGTTCTCCTTTAGGATTTGGATGGACCCCTGTCTCACGTTTAGGTCTTTCAACCATTTGAGTCTATTTTTATGTGTGGTGTAAGGAAATGGACCAGTTTCATTCTTCTGCATCTGGCTGTCCAATTTTCCCAACACCATTTGTTGAAGAGACTGTCTTTTTTTCCACTGGACATTCTTTCCTGCTTTGTCAAAGATTAGTTGACCATAGAGCTGAGGGTCCATTTCTGGGCTCTCTCTTCTGTTCCACGGATCTGTGTGTCTGCTTTTGTGCCAGTACCATACTGAAGGCTTGGTAATAGAGCTGGAAGTCCGGAATCGTGATGCCGCCAGCTTTGCTTTTCTTTTTCAACATTCCTCTGGTTATTTGGGGTCTTTTCTGGTTCCATACAAATTTGAGGATTATTTATTCCATTTCTTTGAAAAAAATGGATGGTATTTTGATGGGGATTACATTGAATGTGTAGATTGCTCTAGGTAACATTGACATCTTCACAATGTTTGTTCTTCCAATTCATGAGCATGGAACGTTTTTCCATTTCTTTGTGTCTTCTTCAATTTCTTTCGTGAGTATTTTATAGTTTTCTGAGTACAGTTCCTTTGCCTCTTTGGTTAGATTTATTCCTAGGTATCTTATGGTTTTGGGTGCAATTGTAAATGGGATCGACTCCTTGATTTGTCTCTCTTCTGTCTTGCTGTTGGTGTATAGGAATGCCACTGATTTCTGTGCATTGATTTTATATCCTGCCACTTTACTGAATTCTTGTATGAGTTCTAGCAGTTTTGGGGTGGAGTCTTTTGGGTTTTCCACATAAAGTATCATATCATCTGCAAAGAGTGAGAGTTTGACTTCTTTACAGTCTTTGCCGATTTGGATGCCTTTGATTTCTTTTTGTTGCCTGATTGCTGTGGCTAGGACTTCTAATACTATGTTGAATAGCAGTGGTGAGAGTGGACATCCCTGCCGCATTCCTGACCTTAGGGGAAAGCTCTCAGCTTTTCCCCATTGAGAATGATATTCGCTGTAGGTTTTTCATAGATGGCTTTATGATATTGAGGTATTTACCCTCTATCCCTATACTCTGAAGAGTTTTGATCAAGAAAGGATGCTGTACGTTGTCAAATGCTTTTTCTGCATCTATTGAGAGGATCATATGATTCTTGTTCTTTCTTTTGTTAATGTTTTGTATTATGTTGATTGATTTGCGGATGTTGAACCAACCATGCAGCCCAGGGATAAATCCCACTTGGTCATGGTAAATAATCCTTTTAATGTACTGTTGGATCCTATTGGCTAGTATTTTGGTGAGAATTTTTGCATCCATGTTCATCAAGGATATTGGTCTGTAATTCTCCTTTTTGAGGGGGTCTTTGTCTGGTTTGGGGAACAAGGTAATGGTGGCCTCATAAAACGAGTTTGGAAGTTTTTCTTCCATTTCTATTTTTTGGAACAGTTTCAGAAGAATAGGTATTAATTCTTCTTGAAATGTTTGGTAGAATTCCCCTGGGAAGCCATCTGGCCCTGGGCTTTTGTTGGTTGGGAGATTTTTGATGACTGCTTTAATTTCCTTTGTGGTTATAGGTCTGTTCAGGTTTCTATTTCTTCCTGGTTCAGTTTTGGTAGTTGATACATCTCTAGGAATGCATCCATTTCTTCCAGGTTATCTAATTTGCTGGCATACAGTTGCTCATAATATGTTCTTATAATTGTTTGTATTTCTTTGGTGTTGGTTGTGATCTCTCCTCTTTCAGTCATGATTTTGTTGATTTGGGTCATTTCTCTTTTCTTTTTGATAAGTCTGGCCAGGGGCTTATCAATCTTGTTCATTCTTTCAAAGAACCAGCTCCTACTTTCGTTGATCTGTTCTACTGTTCTTTTGGTTTCTAGTTCATTGATTTCTGCTCTGATCTTTATTATTTATCTTCTCCTGCTGGGTTTAGGCTTTATTTGCTGTTTTTCCTCTAGCTCCTTTATTTTAGGTGTAGGGTTAGGTTGTGTATTTGAGACCTTTCTTGTTTCTTGAGAAAGGCTTGTATTGCTATATACTTTCCTCTCAGGACTGCCTTTGCTGCATCCCAAAGATTTTGAACAGTTGTGTTTTTATTTTCACTTGTTTCCATGAATTTTTTTAATTCTTCTTTAATTTCCTGGTTGACCCATTCATTCTTTAGTAGGATGCTCTTTAGCTTCCATGTATTTGAGTTCTTTCCAACTTTCCTCTTGTGATTGAGTTCTAGTTTCAAAGCATTGTGGTCTGAAAATATGCAGGGAATAATCCCAAACTTTTGGTACCGGTTGAGACCTGATTTGTGACCTAGGATGTGATCTATTCTGGAGAATGTTCCATGGGCACTAGAGAAGAATGTGTATTCCGTTGCTTTGGGATGGAATGTTCTGAATATGTCTGTGAAGTCCATTTGGTCCAGGGTGTCATTTAAAGTCTTTATTTCCTTGTTGATCTTTTGCTTAGATGATCTGTCCATTTCAGTCAGGGGGGTGTTAAAGTCCCCCACTATTACTGTATTGTTGTTGATGTGTTTCTTTGCTTTTGTTACTAATTGCCTTATATAATTGGCTGCTCCCATGTTAGGGGCATAGATATTTACATTTGTTAGATCTTCTTGTTGGATAGACCCTTTAAGTAGGATATAGTGTCCTTCCTCATCTCTTATTACAGTCTTTGGTTTAAAATCTAATTTGTCTGATGTAAGGATTGCCACCCCAGCTTTCTTTTGGTGTCCATTAGCATGGTAAATGGTTTTCCACCCCTTCACTTTCAATGGTGGGGTGTGGGGTGTCTTTGGGTCTAAAATGAGTCTCTTGCAGACAGCATATCGATGGGTCTCGTGTTTTAATCCAGTCTGATAGCCTGTGTCTTTTGCCTGGGGCATTTAGCCCATTTACATTCAGGGTAACTATTGAAAGATATGAATTTAGTGCCATTGTATTGCCTGTAAGGTGACTTATACTGTATATTGTCTGTGTTCCTTTCCGGTCTATGCTACTTTTAGGCTCTCTCTTTGCTTAGAGGACCCCTTTCAATATTTCTTGTAGGGCTAGTTTCGTGTTTGCAAATTCTTTTAGTTTTTGTTTATCCTGGAAGCTTTTTATCTCTCCTTCTATTTTCAATGATAGCCTAGCTGGATATAGTATTCTTGGCTGCATATTTTTCTCGTTTAGTGCTCTGAAGATATCATGCCAGTCCTTTCTGGCCTGCCAGGTCTCTGTGGTTGGTCTGTTGCCAATCTAATGTTTCTACCATTGTAGGTTACATATCTCTTCTCCCGAGCTGCTTTCCAGATTTTCTCTTTGTGTCTGAGACTCGTAAGTTTTACTATTAGATGTTGGGGTGTTGACCTATTTTTATTGATTTTGAGAGGGGTTCTCTGTGCCTCCTGGATTTTGATGCCTGTTTCCTTCCCCACATTAGGGAAGTTCTCTGCTATTATTTGCTCCAATATACCTTCTGCCCCTCTCTCTCTTTCTTCTTCTTCTGGGATCCCAGTTATTTTAATGTTGTTTTGTCTTATGGCATCGCTTATCTCTCGAATTCTGCCCTCGTGATCCAGTAGTTGTTTCTCTCTCTTTTTCTCAGCTTCTTTATTTTCTATCATTTGGTCTTCTATATCGCTGATTCTCTCTTCTGCCTCATTTATCCTAGCAGTTAGTGCCCCCATTTTTGATTGCACCTCATGAATAGCCTTTTTGATTTTGACTTGCTTAGATTTTAGTTCTTTTATTTCTCCAGAAAGGGTTTCTCTAATAACTTCCATGCTTTTTTCAAGCCCAGCTAGTATCTTTAAAATCATCCTTCTGAACTCTAGGTCTGACATCGTACTAATGTCCATATTGAGTAGGTCCCTGGCAGTCGGTACTACCTATTGTTCTTTTTGTTGAGGTGATTTTTTCTGTCTTGTCATTTTGTCCAGAGGAGAATAGATGAATGAGAACAAAATGCTAACAGGGTAACAACGTCCCCAGAAAATATACTCTAAAGAAATCAGAAAAGACCTGAAACCAGGGGAAACGAAAGGGAAAGAAACAAAAAAGAAAGAGGAAAAAAAAAAGAGAAAAAGAGAAAGATGAAAACAAACAAAAACAGAACAAAACTGAAAAAAACAGAATATGATCAAATACGATCAGGCAGGTGCATAGATCAGTGCCACACACTAGATTTTGGGTGTATTTTGGTCTGTTAGAAGAAAGTGCCTCCCAAAATTTTAAAGAAAGAAAAACCTATATATGTACCAAAATAAGGTTTTATACGATGAAGGGACGGAATATGACTGTAAAGATGAAAATTATAAAAAAGTTTATAGAAGGAATTGATAAGAAGTTGTTTGGAAAAACAAGAGGATTTAAAAAAAAAGAAAAGAAAAAAAAGGAGAGAATGTGATCAGGCAGGAGACTAGAACAAAGCCATACACTAGAGATTTAGGGTATATTTTCATCTGTTAGAAGAAACTATCTCAAAATTTTAAAGAGAGAACAACTTATATATATATATATGCCAAAAATAAGTGTAACTACTATGAAGGGATAGAATATGACTCTAAAAATGAAAAATAAAAATGTTTTTTAAAAAAGGGATTGATAAGATGTTGGTTGAAAAAGGGAAAAAGAAAAATTAAAAAAAAAGACAGTTAAAAAAATTAACTTTGAAAGAGTAAAGAATCATGGTAAAAAAGCCATGAATTCTATGTGCAGTATTCCCCTAGCGCTGGAGTTCTCCCATTCTCATTGATCGGTAAAACTGCGTCTTGGCTGGCTGTTCGTGCTGATCTTCTAGGGGAGGGGCCTGTTGCCCTGGTTCCCAAATGTCTTTGCCGGAGGCGGAATTGCCCCGCCCTTGTCGGGCTGGGCTAAGCAAGCCACTCTGGTTTGCTCTCAGGAGCTTTTGTTCCCTGCAATCTCTCGGTACAGCTTTGGAGGACCAGGGTGAAAATGGCGGCCTCCCAATACCCGCCCCAGAGGAGCCGAGAACCCAGGGCCCCGCTCCTCCGTGCGCCCCCAGAGAAAAGCAGTGAATCACTCCCGTCTCCCTGGTCTCTGGCTGCACTCCGTGCTCACCCGGCCTGTGACCGAGCATTTCTATCTCTGGCACCTGACCCCGTGTGGAGTCTCCAAACCCAGCAGATCCCTGCGGTGCACTCCCGCGCCGCTCCTCCTGGGGGAGGAAGGGGAGTCTCCCCGGCTCTGCCGCTTGTTGGGTCCCTGCTGGAGGAGCAGTGGCCCCACTGGGCCGTGGATCACAGTTTATGGCAACCCCGAGCTGAGAGCCCGCGCCTCGGCTCCGTCTCTGCAGCCGGCTTCCCCGCTCCGATACCTGGGAGCTCTGCTGCACTCAGGCACCCCCGGTCTTTCTGTGACCCCGAGGGTCCTGAGACCACACTGTCCCGCGAGGGTTCCACCCCCCCCTTAGCCACTGTAGCGACGTCCCTCAGCGGAGCCGACTTCTAACAGTTCCGATTTTGTGCTCTGCGGCTCTATCACCTGCCAGAAGCGGCCGACGGAGCCCCCCCCCGCCGTCTATCCTCCCGAATATCGCCTCGGAGTCACTTCTCCGCACGTCCTACCTTCCAGTAAGTGGTCGCTTCCCTGTTCAGAGAGTTGCTGCTACTCTCCTCTTTGATCTCCTGTTGAGTTCGTAGGTGTTCAGAATGGTTTGATCCCTATGCAGCTCAATTCCTGAGACCAGACGAAATCCAGGTCTCCTACTCCTCCGCCATCTTGCTTTCCCTCCTCCCCCTTCTACTTTCTGTCAACAAGTTAAGGACTCTGGTACCTCGCGTTTAAGTGCGGGTATTTAAGTGTTTCAGTTTAATCTGTTCTTTTGTGACTGGCTAATACATAGTCCCTTAGTGGAACACAGGAACATTGAAAATAAATTAGGCAGATAAATTTAACTCTCGCTATATCTTACTTTTTAAGACATATTTTCAAGTGTTCTTTGTTTCAGAAATCAAAGTCATGGGCTCCTGGGTGGCTCAGTCAGTCCTGGAATCAAGTCCCGCATCAGGTTCCCTGCCCAGCGGGGTCTGCTTCTCCCTTTCCCTCTCCCTCTGCCCCTCTACCCCTGCTCTTGCTCTCTCTCAAATAAATGAATAATTCTTTTAAAAAAATCAAGTCAAATCAAAGTCATGTTGGTTATACACAACAAAAATAACCACTCTATTATACCACTCCTAGTTAAATATATATGTATATATCATTCCAACTTCAATTATTTTATACTCTATTTACATCTGATAGACCTTTTCACATTTATGTGTAATACATTGTTGCTCCTAATGTAATAGTTTAGACCTGGAAGGTAAACTAGTGATAATCTCATCTAACCCTCTTTTTCTTTTCTAGATGCAAATACTAATTCCCAAAGAAGGTAAGACAAACATCATGAAGAAGAAGGCAAAGCCCAAAGAATTATCCCAGCCCTAACAAATATTTCAAGGGTACTGAAAGAGGTGGAGAATATGAAATTCAGAGTCACCATCAGCCTTTTTTTTTTTTTTTTTTTTGTCCTTTTGAGATGTCATGGAGAGTATTAGAGGTTCTAAAACGCTGGGCAAAGTATATGACCTCCCCCACCATTTTTTTTTTAAAGAGAGGAGAAAGGTAACTTTAAGAGTGACTGTGTTGTAGTTTGAGGTTGATAACATTCATCTTCTTGTGAGAACTTAGAAAAAGTTGTGAAAACTTTAGAGCCATCGTATGTTCACAAAAAAACATCATGTTGACTAAATCCAATTACTGTTTTGTTTTTGTATTTTTAGAGGGAGGGGAGAGGCAGAGGGAGAGAGAATCTTTTTTTTTTTAAGATTATTTATTTATTTATTTGACACAGAGAGAGACAGTGAGAGAGGAACACAAGCAGAGGGAGTGGGAGAGGGAGAAGCAGACTCCTCGCTGAGCAGGGAGCCCGATTCGGGGCTCACTCCCAGGACCCTGGGATCATGACCCGAGCCGAAAGCAGACGCTTAAGGACTGAGCCACCCAGGCGCCCCTAGGGAGAGAGAATCTTAAGCAAGCTCCATGCCCAGCGTCCAACATGGGGCTTGCTCTCACAACCCTGAGATCAGGACCTGGATGAAATCAAGAGACAGGTGCTTAACTGAGCCACCTAGGGGCCCCAAAATCCAGTTAGTTACCTTTATTTGTTAATTTTAATTATTCTCAAGTTCAATGGAAAAAATGTAATAAACACCAAACTCAATGTAATTTATTAATAATAATATACAATAACAATTTTCTTCTCAAATCTTTTTAGAATGTATGCATATATTTCACTTGGCTATAATCAGCATTTATATACAATCTTATTTCCTACTCTTTCAACTCGATATCATTTTTACAACACATTTTTACTTATCTACATACATCAGATATCTTATGCTGGGGTCAGGGCTACTCAGAAAGCTAAACTGGCAGAAGAGGGAGGTAATAGAAGTCATATTAATTACATAGATAAACTCAAGCAAAATCACCAGTCTCCTGGGCCCAGTGGAGAAAGAAACTGAGCAGGGAGAAAAAGCCCAGTGAGCGGAGTAATGCTTGGCATTCCACTTGACCTAAGGAGTGAGGTCCAAAGAACACAGTGGGAACTTAGCATAGTAGAATTCAAGTCTCAAAACAGCCAGAAACAGCATATGGCTTGCTTCTGGTTTCCTAGTTGTGGTAACTGATGGATAATGACAAAAACTCCATGCAGTTGAGTAAATAGTATAAATAAACAGTAGAGCCCCACCAGGTGGAGGTCTGAGGAGTTGTTGGGAAGGACTGTACCAACCGTCAGCCCCAGTGACTGAGAGCCTGAGCTGCCAGAAAAGGGTCTGATTCCCAGTGGACTCTTGGTAAATATCTGTTCCATGAACAACTAACAGGATCACTAGACCAATGGGTGAGGAGGTGGCCCAAGACACCATGTGTCTTGATTTTGATAAACAGTAGATGAAGTCTGTGATTCTATCCTGTGGATGAGGTCACTGCCCAGCGTGGGTAACAGTTATTACGTGTATTTTTGCTTGGTGGACCACATATACCCCCAGCTGTGGATTAATAGTTCAAGATATATGTTATAGGACTCTGTCCTTGGTTTTGTCTGGTTTAATAGTTTCAATAACAATTTGAACTCGTATTTCTTCAATGTAATTCCTTTAAAAAAATTGACAGACCCTCAGGGTTGGACTTAAATCATTTTTATTATAAAATTTCTTAAATATAGGCACAAGCAAGACTAAATATTGCTCATGGCTTTTATATCACTGTGAAGCTAAAAGTTAAAACTGAAATGCAAACCCCATGAAAATCAAATTAACAATATTAATGTGACATGAAATCACTGGTCTACCAGTCGTCTTCATCACGTGGTCCTGACAGCGATGGGCAGGTGCTTGGAGCTGGCCCAGCAATATGAGGAAGGGTCTCGCGATGTCTGTGTAGTCATAACTCCACAGCCAGATCCAGTGCTGTTGACCTTAGCTCAGCACACACACATCATTTACGCATCCAACAGTTGCCTAGTTTCCTTTTCTCAGTAGCCTAGATCATTTGTTGCAAGCACCATCTTAAACGCTAATGCAAACACAGGCACCAAAACACCATGTTGGTCTGAAGACAACTAGAATTTTTTAACTGATGATATGGTCATGGGAAGGAAAACAGAAAATTTAGGATTCCTTTACAGAACTCATTCATTCAACCAATAATGATGGAGCTCTCACTCGGCACTGCGCAGCTGCTAGACACAGAGATGAGCTAGACAGAGCGCGTTCCTGCCTGCAGGAAGAGCCAAAGAATTACTCCTCAGATGTATGAGGACACCGGACTGGGTGGAGAAGCAACATGTGAAAACAGGACCTGAATTATAAAAAAACAACAACAACAACAAAAAAAAAAAAACATGTATACATTTTCCCATTATAATATTTTGAAATTCCTAAATTACTACATGCTTATTGTAAAAAAAAAAAACCTGCAAGTGATGCAGAGATCTATAAACTACGAACTGAAAGCCACCCCTCTCTCAATACCTTGTAGTCCCACTCCCCACTGGTCATAGCCATATTAATTTGACCCTTCCAGAGATTTCCATGAGTTTGAAAATCTAAGTCTAGAAACCTTCATTCTGTGAGCACAATACTTAGCCCCAGGTCTTTTTCTCTACTTGGCGGCATTTTCTAAAAGGTGTCCTTTTGACGTAGGAGAATCCTCCTAGACTGAAGTTAAAAGGGATCCTAAAGACTGAACCGGGCAAAACTCTTCAATTGTGCAGAATTGCAACCTTGTTTTCAGTTTTAGGAAAAGGATTAGCAATGCCGTATGCAAAACACCTGATACATAGTAGGCACTCATGAAATAGTGATTGTGAGTCTTACATTAAAAACATGGTTGTTTCTGAACTGTTACTGGCTTTTCCAGGTGTGGTATACGATGTCTTGATTATGAAGTGATGGCAGTTCTTTTTTCGACAATCTTGAAAAAAAATCCACGTTTTTTAATGTGGTGATTATAGCTTTTCATATCTTTGCAATACCACTGCTAAGTCTCCCTTCCATTTTAATATAATATCCCCCTTGTCCTCATACAGGACATGTCAGAGGGGAGGTGGAGGTTTGGTCATTTGAATGGAGACAGGGTATTAGCGTCAGGACCATATTTCTTTCCAAGTCTAAAATCTAATTTCCTCAGAACTGTGTTTAACCATTGTGCATTTACGGCTTGAGTTCCTGGCATCCCATCCTGCTTGCCTATACAACATCACTTAGGTAATGCTTGGAAAGTACTTTGAAGGAAATGGGCCCAGAAGTGCTAAGTGGAATTACATGATATGAGTCGACAGTGGGGAGCCATATGAATAGATAAAATCTCCTGTCTGCACTACATTTCATTTTCTCCAGTAAATTTTATGGAACCCTCATGTGTTACACTGGAAATAAAGCAGGAAGTCACATTTTTATGAGTAATATGTATGTTGAACATTGAAAAATAACAAAGTCGTGGAGTGGAATATTTGCACTCAGTTGGGTATAATAAAAATAGTCAGAAATTAAGGTCAGCCACTTTCCATTTACAGTATGTTTAATAAATAACAAAAAAAATGAAGATAGGATAAAGCAAACCATGGAGGGAATAGTTCTGGAAAAATTTCTTATCCAGGAAAAGTGGTTCTGGAGAATTTGAGAGTGGTTTTAAATCAGGATATTTACCTGTTCAACATTTGTTTATTAATTCAAAAAGCTTTTACTAAATGCCATCAGAAAGCCACGCACTGTATTAAATACTGGTATAGAGAGCCTAAGGACAGGTTATACTGGAGGCAAGATAAATCGCAAACTTGTAGAACACGGAGAAGGAATTCTCTGCAAAAGTCATGGAAAGTGTCCCTTGAGGAAGTGATATCTAAACTATCCTAAGGGTGAATAGGTGTTTCCTAGGTGGAGATGGGGAGAAAGGGATTTCGTGGCAGTGGAACAGTGTTAACAAAGCACACAGGTGGGGAGTGGGAGGTAAGGGAATGACAAGATTTAATAAACAGAACACATAATGCTAAGTCTAAAGGTGAGACCAAGCAAAAAGCTAGCTCTGATCCTGCAGAACCTTGTAGGTATTGCTAAAAACATGTGCCCTTTCTTCCTTTTTCATAGAGGGAACATATGCTGGCATATTTGTGGAAACGAGATGTTCTACTCAATGAAATTCAGCAAATATACACAGGGCACTCCCAAGGACATCGAGATGAACATAAGAAGATCCCAGTGGTCCAATTCTCACAAAGTAGTTGGCACACTGTTCTTCCACGCACCTTTGGTATTCACTTCAATCATTTGTTATTCCATTGGTTGGTACCAGCCCCCGTATATCACTTCTAAGATCTAGAGCAGTAAGGCACAGAGAGAGGAGTGGGGCTCTAGTGTCAGACTTCTTGGGCTCAACTCCCAAGTCCCACAAATACTAGTTGTTTGACTTTGGGCAGCGTCTCCTCCTCTGTCAAATGGGCGTCCTAACCGTACAAACTCATAGGGATGCTGTGTGGATTAAGTGAGAAAATGCAGGCACAGCACCTGGCAAGCTGTAAACACTGGAGAAATGTAGGCTGTTCTGACAGGAACATTTTATATGTGCACCTGTGTTCCGATGAAGAGCTATGTGGCTCCTCAGAGCATAATCTGCAGCTCCATAGGGAAGAAATCACCACTGCTGATTTGCTCCTGTTCTGTGACCACTCTCCTTCCTTTGCAAGATGAAACGGAGATCATTTGGAGATGTTTGGTCACTGTCTTCTGTAGAACCACTGTCATCATCACTAACATTGTTATCATCCCATCATATATTGATGATGAAGGCTGCATGTAAGTGAACATGAACCAGTCAGAGAGCAAACCTCAACACAAACAGCCCAAGGGGACATGCAATACTGTGACGTAGGAAATAAACTGATGATTTTTTTTAAACTAAAGTAAATGGGGATTACATTTGGGGGAAAGTGTTTTCTCTTTCCTCCGAATGTCAGAGTGATATATATATTTTGTTTCTCAGTGCTTTCCCCTAACCTCATGTCTACTTCCCCCAAACTGAAAAATCAGTTGAGGAGACAGAATGGTTCAGGAAGATTAAGTCCAAAAATATAAATAAAACAAATGGATTACTGGCATGTGTGAATATATTGAGAACATATTTTAACTTCTGCCAATGAGCTTAGGACTGAATCACTGATTGGTATATAGAAAAGTAAACAATTTAAAAATCGTGGCAATTACTAACTCCAGAGAAAATAGAAAGTTGTTCAAAAAGTAAATGTAGTCACAATATATAACATGGCTCAGCTGTGAGAAATATTCATATAGTTATGTTAACGGAAAGTCTAAATATGTATCTATCAAGAGTATGATATAACTACAGTGAGAGGATGTGGAGGGGAAAGCATATGCGTGTGAGTTGGGAAGGCAGGAGAGGGCAGAAATAAAGGTAAGAATATTCAATCTGAAAAATCAAAACAGACAATCATGTTATTTAGAAATATGGAGGCAACCCAAAAGAAACAGTTAAAAGAGCTGAAAATGGCTGCTCTGGGAAGGAGCACAGGCAGAGGTTACTGTTTTTCACAATAAATCTTGTAAAGCAGGATTTTTTTCACTATAAAAACTATGCACATGTATAAATTTAATATAAATAAACATTAAATATATTGAAAGGCATGAAGAAAGTGGGGTTCAGTTTGAAGTGTTTGAATCAAGGGCTGCAAGGAGGGATGAGTTTTAGTTGAGCCCACTGTACAGGGCTTCAGAAAGCAAGGAAAAGGTGCAAGTTTTTAAGCAAAGGAGTAGCAAGATCAAGTTGTATTCTGGAAAAACTAGTTATAAGTATATAATAAAAATTATATGTTATAATTAAATCTATGTTCTATTATATATGTTATATATATAATTAAATATATATTAACTACATAATTGAATTATATATTTTTTAATTTACACACACACAATAAAAGATCCCATAGGGAGTAGGAAAAGTTTAAAAGGAGGGAAGTCAATTTGCGAACTCTTGCAATAGGCCTCGCAAGAAATGATGACTTTCAGAACCAAACCAGAGAATGTGGGCATTGAGAGAACATGGATCCAAGTGATATGCATGAGGTGGAATTCTCTTGGCTATATGGGAAATGAAGAGGGCAAAGTGAGGAACCCAGGTTCCTGGCCTAGCAGATTGGGAGATGGTGGTACCATTAACTAAAATGGATCTTCAGAAGGAGAGGGAAGTCTCTACAGGGAAGGCCAGGGAGAAAAAAAATGGTGAGTCTGTTTCTGTACACATCTGAAATGCCAAAGGGACATCTAGAGGAAGAACTTGTAAATGCCAATCGGGAGATCAGGATGGAGAAAGAAACAGAAGATAGATTTGGGAGTTCCTCGTTTATATGTGGTAAGCAGAGCCTCAGGAGGTCAGCACAATGCCTAAAGGAAGTGTGTAATATAAATCAGGGCAAAGAACTGTCCTGGAGAATAAAAATTGTGAAGAAATAATCAGCTGGGCAAGGGCCAACAAAGACAGTAAAATGTCAAAAGGAGAGTAGGGGAACTAAGTGAGGATGGCACCACTGAAGTCACAACAGATGAGGGTTTTGAGAAGGAAGGAGGGTTCCACCAGGTCAAAAGTCCCAGAGAGAAGTCAAGGACAAGAATGAAGATATCAGTGACCTTAACGAGGCATATGCAGTGATGGAAGGGTAATGACAGGAGCCTGAATAAATGCCAGTTGATTCAATAGATACAGAAAGTATGACAATGCCTTCAAGAAATTTGGTAGAAAAAGGAAGTAGGAAAATAGAGAGTATTGTGAAAATCCATTTTCACTGCCCAGTGCCCTTCCTTTCTTTTAGTTAAACATACCTGCCTTCACTACTCTGGAAAACAGTATGGAGGTTCCTCAAACAGTTGAAAATAGAGCTACCATACAATCTAGCAATTGCACTACTGGGTATTTACCCCAAAGATACAAATGTAGGGATCCGAAGGGGTACGTGCACCCCGATGTTTATAGCAGCAATGTCCACAATAGCCAAACTGTGGAAAGAGCCAAGATGTCCATCGACAGATGAATGGATAAAGAAGATGTGGTATATATACACAATGGAATATTATGCAGCCATCAAAAGGAATGAGATCTTGCCATTTGCAATGACGTGGATGGAACTGGAGGGTGTTATGCTGAGTGAAATAAGTCAATCAGAGAAAGACATGTATCATATGACCTCGCTGATATGAGGAATTTTTAACCTCGGGAAACAAACTGAGGGCTGCTGGAGTGGTGGGGGGTGGGAGGGATGGGGTGGCTGGGTGACAGACATTGGGGAGGGTATGTGCTATGGTGAGCGCTCTGAATTGTGCAAGACTGTTGAATCACAGATCGGTACTTCTGAAACAAATAATGCAATATATGTTAAGAAAAAAAAAAGAAGAAGAAGATAGCAGGAGGGGAAGAATGAAGGGGATGAGACGAACCATGAGAGACGATGGACTCTGAAAAACAAACTGAGGGTTCTAGAGGGGAGGGGGTTGGGGGGATGGGTTAGCCTGGTGATGGGTATTAAAGAGGGCACATTCTGCGTGGAGCACTGGGTGTTATGCACAAACAATGAATCATGGAACACTACATCAAAAACTAATGATGTATGGTGATTAACATAACAATAAAAAATTTAAAAAAAACATACCTGCCTTCATTTGGAGATCTGTTCTGTCCACACGGTTGAAAGAATGTTGCAATCATGGTACCCACTGTAGGGTGACACATGGCTCAAGAAAGGCTGATTGGAGCCCCTCTCTGGGGATTATTAAACAGGAACTAAGAAAAGTTGATTGTTTCTCTTCTGGTGGCAATGCTGAAAAGAGATTCTCCTAAGAGATGCCCAGAGCCATGTCTCCCGCTTGGTGGAGAAATACAGTCTGAGTGATTGAAGCCACACAGACAAAAAGCAGAGAAAAGCAATAGAGAGATAGGGAGTCCTATGGAACAACCTTGGGAGTCGCTAAGTTCTAGACCTCCAGGCACCTGAGCTCCTCAAGTCTGTCCTTCCTGAAGCCTGGTTGCTCAGCCCTTTTGGCTTTCCCTTCAGTTCTCTAGGCCATCCCAGGGTCCTTCAATCAACCCTTCTGTTTGCTCAAACTCAGGTTGCTTTGACATTTGCTACCAAAACCAAAAGTTCTCATAGAGAGTGGTAACCGGACGGAAAGACAAGCTGGAGAGATGACTGACAGATGATAGATAGATGTCAGATAGGTGGATAGATAGATGATGATAGATAGATAGATAGATAGATAGATAGATAGATAGATAGATGATAGATTTATTTATTCAGGGAAGTAAGCATTGTTTGAAAGCATAGGGGAATGAGCTAGAAAATAGAAAGACTAAACATATAAGGAGAGAGGATGCCTGATGGACCTTTCAGAGAAAGTAGGATGAGGTGGGACTGTGAGCCCAGGTAGAGGTGGTAGTCCCTCTGAGACAGAAACCAAGGACGAAAGCTGTTAAATTTGGTAGGGAATGAGCTTGAAGAACCTCATTTCTCTGCTACATTATTCTTCCTCCTGTGAAGTGGGAGGCAAGGTCATTTCTGAAAAGTGAGTGAAGGTTTTAAGGTTAAGGGTATCTGAGGAGAGTAAAAATAGCTTCAAGCCACTGCCAACGGACATGAGAATAAGAGTTGGCTAGGAACAAAAATCTAAGTCTTATTTTCCTCTTCTTTAACATTTATGTGACCCCACATATTGATGTTTGTGAAAGTTATCATTTGTGGAATTATGTGTGAGCTGCTATGTATACCATCTATTCATTTTCAACAAGAGGAAGGACACTTTCATAGTCAATTGTCAATTCTCTAAAGCTGGGGTTGGCAAACTGGCAAACTATCTGTAAAGTACCAGATAGTAAATATTTTAGACTTTGTGGGCCATATGGTCTTTGTGGTGGTAGCTCAGAAAACAGCCACAGACAAAATGCAAATGAATGGGCGAGTTCCAATAAAGCTTCATTTCCAAAACCAGGCTACTGGCACAACTTGATTAAAAAATGGGTAAAGGACTTGAATAGACACTGCTACCAAAAAAAAAAAAAATGTACAAATGGCCAATAAGCATATGAAAGCTCGATATCACTAATCATTAGGGAAATGAAAATCAAAACCACAATGACATACCACCTCACTCTCATTAGGGATGGCTCCCATCAAAAATACAGAAAACGCATTGTTGGCAAAATTGTGGAGAAATTGTAAGGCTTGAGCACTGTTAGCGAGGTTGTAAAAGGGTTTAGCCAGTTGGAAAACAGTTTGGCAGGTCCTCAAAAAATTACATATAGAATTAACATATGATCTGGCAATCCCACTTCTGGGTGTATATCCAAAAGAATAGAACACAGCGTCTTAAAGAAATATCTGTACACCCATATTCAGAGCATGCTACAACATGGATGAACCTTTGAGCACAGTATGCTAAGTGAAATAGGCTAGTGACAAAAAGACAAATACTGTATGATTCCACTTATATCAAGTACGTAGAGTAGTCAAATTCATAGAAACAGAAAGTAGCATGTTGGTTGCCAGGAACTGGGGGGAGGGGAAACGGGGAGTTGTTCAGTGGGTACAGAGTGTCAGTTCTACAAGATAAAAGATGTTCTGGAGACTGGTTGCACAATACTGAGAATGTACTTAACATCGCTGAACTGTACACTTAGAAATGGGGAAGATGGGGGCACGTCTGGGGCTCAGTAGATTAGCGTCTGGCTCTTGATTTTGGCTCAGGTCTTGATCTCAGTGTCATGAGTTCAAGTCCTGCACTGGGCTCCCTGCTGGGTGTGGAGCCTACTCAAAAAAAAAAAAAAATCTTTAGGGGTGCCTGGGTGGCTCAGTCGGTTAAGTGTCCAACTCTTGATTTTGGCTCAGGTTGTGAGATCGAGCCCCACATTGGGCTCCACACTGGGTGTGGAACCTGTTTAAGAGTCTCTCTCTCAAAAGAAAGTAAGAAGGAAGGAAGGAAGGATGGAAGGAAGGAAGGAAGGAAGGAAGGAAGGAAGGAAGGAAGGGAGGAAGGAAGGGAGGAAGGAAGGAAGGAAGGGAGGAAGGAAGGAAGGGAGGAAGGAAGGAAGGAAGGAAGGAAGGGAGGAAGGAAGGGAGGAAGGAAGGAAGGAAGGAAGGAAGGAAGGAAGGGAGGGAGGGAGGGAGGGAGGGAGGGAGGGAGGGAGGGATAAGATGGTGGATTTTATGTTGAGTATATTTTACCACAATCTTATTAAAAAGCAAACAGATAAATGGCCAAACTTACCCATCAGGCCATCATTTGCCAGCCCCTGATCTACAGATTCCGAGGGCAATGATGATTACAGAGTGGAGATAAAAGTTTCCCCTTCAGCGCTGGTGAGGGCTGTAAGGGTAGAGCCTCTCCTGGGCCTCTCTGCCTCTCTCCTACTTAGTCTTATTGGCGGCAGGTGGCAAGGCGTAAACACTCAATCCGTGGTCACTGAATGGAAACGCAGTCTCTCTGCAGCAAAGTCCTAGAGAGTGTTGAGTCTGGAGTCAATCAAATGGGGACGGGGCGAAGGAAAGGAGTAAAAAAACATTATTTCCTCCAGAGGAAAACTGGTTTCAATAATACCAAGGCTCTCTCCCAAAAGTAAAAGTTCCAGGCGCCTAAGTTAAAAGTATCCTGTGTCCAAAGACCCTGGAAGAGGCCTCCGAATGGCCCAGCCGGTTGGTTCCATGTTCTCCACAGGGCTGCCTTGTGCTGAGTGTTGTTTTGTAAGGTGCACCTAGGACAATGTCAGACAACCGTTTGAGGCGGGTTCCAGCTGCCCTGATGTGCAGCAAACGCAAGGTTTCTGGATTTAAAATAAGAAAACAAGTTACAAGAACCTGGGGAGCAGGTTCCCTGAGGTGGGGCAGGGAAGGGGGGAATGGCTCCACTTTTCTGTGCACACACGCTGGCGCCTCTCATCCTCAGGGCTGGCATTTGTGTCTCTCCCCTTAAGCTCGGGCTTCCTGATTTTCTTTGAATTACCTAAACGGCACAGTTTTTATCAAAACCCATTTCTTTAAAGGACACCACTGCCCCGAGGTTAGGAAAAGATCTCAGTAAGAAATAGAGGATAACAGAGGGTCCCCAAATGACCACGAGGCATCATAAAGGGATTTCTGGAGCCTTCAGAACAGATGCCCGGCTCCCAGCTAGCTCTCCTCTCAGAAAGCCAAACCCTGGGCAGGGAGCCGCCGGGGAGCTCTCAGACCCACTTCCGAAGTCGAAACCTGCTCATATTTTGCAAGGTTAAATGGCGAAAGTGAAGGTTTGATTGTTTGGTTCTGTAAAAATGGGAAAGGAAGAAAAGAGACAAAAATGTGGCTTTTCAGGGTAAGGCTTTTATGGAAAGCAGGTACATTGTAGAGCCCCAAGCCAAGAGACAAAGGGAGCCTTGTGTAGCTCCCTCCGCTGGGCGGGGTGGTGCTGCTACAGGGGTAAGAGCAGGCAGGGAAATGGTTTCTGTGTGCCGGGGAAAGAAAGAGCAATTCATGAGGGCTGCAAATGGGGGTTTGCTGTGAGGGGCGCCTGCCAGCCAGGCTCAGGCCCTGGTCACATTTCCCCATAAGGAAAGGAGGCCTGCTGGGGGCTGGAACCTGAGGAAGGCCAAGGACTCCCTGTGGCTGATCAACCAGCAACAGGAGGGATGGTGCAGCTTCCCCCCCAGAGCATCATCAGAGCAGGAGTCCAGGACCCCTTACAGTGGGGCGCCCAACAGCGGGGGGACAGGTGGTGACAGCCCCGCTACGCTGCCTTAGGAGTCTGTTCCCTGAGGCCGACCCAGTGGAGCACACCATCCAACGTGGCGGCCTCTAGCCAAAGGCACCGACTGAGGACCGGAAAAGTGACTGGTCCGAAATGAAGTGTGCTGGGAAAAGTTAAAAGATACCCCCTATTTCACAGAAAAGAATGTAAAATGTCTCAATAAGTTTCGTATTGACTGCATGCTGAAAGGATAACATTTTTGGCTATATGGGCTTAAATAAAACATATCACTGATTTTACCTACCTCTTTGTACTTTTTAAATATGCGGCTGGAAAACTTTAAATCATACACGTGGCTCATGTTTTCTTTCCTTTGGACCATGCTGCCTTGGAGAACACACTCAGAGGGGCAGTGCCATTCTGAGCTAATTTTCTTTTGGTATTGGATAAAGGAGAGACTGAGATGGGGGAGAAAATCCAGTGAAGAATGCATTTATGGTCCTAAAGCCCGAACTCCGAACTTGAGGTAGCTGATTCCCATGGCCCAGATCCATCTTACTCCCGTCCTTGCCCCCAAGCCCCTGATGCCTGGGTCACCCTGTGTTCCCAGCATGCAGCCTGGCACAGAGAGACCCCTGTGTTTGTCTGAGAAAGGTGTATGGCTGGGAGCCTTTCGTTTTGCAGGGATTTTAGTTATGGTGTAAAGAGCCCCAGTGAAAGTGCAAAGCCCAAATTCGAAGCCAATTTCACCATCACCAGCCACATGACTCTGGACAAGTGACTTAGAGCGGCAAGACCTGATTTTCCTTTTCTGTCAAACAAAAATGCTAACCATTGCTCTGATGTCCTCATAGATTGAGGATCAGATGAGAAAAATGAACTCCCAAGCTCATGCTGGCATTTGGAGTATGAACGATGAATGTTATCAAGTGTTGAGATTCTTTTGAATCAGAAACAGAAGGTCTCAATGTTTCCCTCTGCAGTTAAGAATTAGTACCCGGGACTGATCGGAGGGTGAGGGAACCCGATACCAACCTCAATTCCATCAGTCAGTCAGGAACTCTGGATGATTACTCAGAGTCTACTCTCCTCGCCGGCTACTGAAGGACTGAAATAGTAATCACAAATGTGTTCACAATGTCAGTGTTGAAAGAGCTCTAGGGACCATTTGTGTTGCACCCTTATATAGAATAAGGAACGAGAGAGGCAGGGAGGTGAAAAGAATTGTCTTGGGTCACTCAGCCCAGTCACTGTCCAGCCCCATGTAGAACTCAATTCTCCCAACACGGGGAAGTGCTCATGCCATGGGGCCGCATATGGACACTGAGACCCCGCGGGCCCTACCGCCACCGAGCTTGTGATAGGATGAGTGACACGGAATCTGGAGGCCATCCCAAGACAAGTGTAAGAGACCATGAAAGGGACCATCTGATCTGAAACAAGGCTGGCTCACCTTCAAATTGCTAGCAAAGATCTATCCAAAGATCCGTGAGTGAGACAGAACCTTAACTCATGGCCAAACAATGAAGAAACAGAGTTGTTTATTTTCAAGTATGAAAAAAAGCCAGGTTGATTGCTAGAATATTGTATTTCAAAGAAATGAAGTTAACAAGTTATATATTTGAGCCCTGCTGGCTGAGTACACGGTGAGTGGCTATAAGCCGCCAAGTGCCACATGTGCATTATCGAATAAATCACCCTAGCTTTACAATAAAAAGTGTTAAATTAACAGTATTGACCCCCACTAGTTTTTAAATCCTAAATAAGATGTAGAACTAATCTGCAAATTGTTCAGCTTTGCTAATCACTGTCCCCTGGAGGAGCTGACTCCTGGTGCAGAAGGGAATCCAGAAAGAAGGGGAGCATTTAGGACCAGATGCCGTCAGACTGAAGGGTCATCCAGAATGACAAAGGGTGTCTCTTCTCCCCAAGCTCCCAGGACGCCTGCCTCTTGCAAACCCCACCCGTTGTCCTAAGGCTGGGAACCACTTTGGTTTTGCCATCTGCCTTACAGCTTTTGTCTGATGTCCTGAGATCATTTTTTTTTCTAGGATAGGAGGGGGAGTATACAATATGGATGCAGTTTATGGAAAGTCTTCCTTCTCCTTCCCCCTCCCCCGACCACACATGCGAAATGTGATTTGAGAATAAATGACAGGAAGCCTTAGACCAAGGCTTGTTATTCGATTTGAGAGCTAGAACCACTGGTATCCATGGTAAAACGGTTACCCAGGAGACACCCTAGTTTGGGAGACGTGGGCCTGTGGGAAGAGCATTCCAGATGGGAAATGAGTGATGTCAAGGGGCAGAAGACTGAGGTCTTTTTAAAACATGGATTCACAGAACCTAAGACAACAGCTGATGGAACAGGGTGTGACATGGCGTGGGCCACCAGTCACCAGACACTGGAAACCAAAGAACACTGGAAACCTGCCATTGTCTATCAGAGAATTCAAAGGACCGTGGAACCAGTGATTTGAAGGGCCTGAGAATGCTGAATGGGTTCCGCTTTAAGGCTGAGGAATAAAGGCAGTTCAGGTGGAATGACCGTTTTCCTGAAGAATGAAGTGTTCTTGAAGAGCTCTGAACTGTTGGCCGCTGAAGGGGGAGATGGGGAGCTGTAGGCAGCCGTCTGAGCCTGTGGGAGCAGAGTGGGCTGAAGGGTGGGTGGTCGAAGAGAGACGCCGCCCCGTGGGAGGAAGGAACCTAGGCACCCTGGTGGACAAGCATCTAAAGCCACAGCAAAACCCACTGAAGGGAGGGCAGCTCGCCGCCATTTTCAGCCTGGAAGACACTCTGACGATCTCATGGTACAGTGGTGTGTGAGACACCTGCTGGCCTGGCTTTATCCAAGTCACCAGGGAACTAAATAAAATTATAGTTGTTTTCCATCTTATAAGACTGGGGACAGAATGGCTCTTTTTAACAAGCTCTTGGGTGGCTTACTTTGCAAAGAAGCTTGACAACCACTTATGTGGTCTACCTTCCAGGGTCTTTAATTAGATGGCAGGGCTAAGGTTAAGTGACTGGCCCAAAGACACAGAACTAGTTAGTAGCAAAAGAAGAACTAGAATCTGATCCTGTAATTCTAACCAGTAGTTTCTTCCTGGCCTCACGATGCCTCTTCAAATTTCTACTTGGGCATATCATCAATTAGCTCTAGTTGAGTCACAAACCACCCAAAAACATCATCACTGAGAACAACCATATTTAGCTCAGAATTTTGAACCACTAAGTTGCTGGACCCTCAGACATGTCTCTGTTGGGTGCTTTTTCTGGTCTCAGCTGGGGTCCCTTGTCCATGCAGTCAGCTAGAAGTCAGTTGAGTGGCTGCTTTGGGAACTGGGTGGGGTGAAGTGAGGTGGGTCACATGACTCTCATCCTCCCATAGGCTAACGTATTTTGTTCTCATGGCACCTAGGCACATTCCAAGATGGTGAGTGGGAGATGCAAGCCCCCTTGTGGCCTAGGGTGAACTGTACGTCATCACTGCTGCCACATTCTATTGACCAAATTCACCACAAGGCCGACCCGGATTCTGGGGTTGGGGCCTAGACTCTCCCCCTTAATGGAAGAAGCTGCAAAGTCACATTGTAAGGACTGTGCATTGAGGGAGAAAAATAATTTGGGCCATTTTTGCAACCAGTCTACCATAGATGCCTTGTCTACCTGCCTCAGCCCACCCCACCCCCCATCCAGTACACCCTACACTCCAGCCAACCGTGACCCCCATTTCCCAAACATGATACCATACCCTTTCAGAGCCCATGTTTGTGGCCTTGCTTTCCTTTACCTAAAAATGCCTTTTTCATGCCCCCATGTCTTCACCCTTAAATCGTCCTTCAAAGTATAACTTATGGCTCCAAGTTAAAAGGGACTAATTGAAGATGCAATTTCCCTGCTCCCTCATGAAAACTTACTAAAAGGATATAAAAAGGATTTTTAAGTATGGGGCAACTGGGTGGCTCAGTCGGCTAAGCGTATGACTCTGGATTTCAGCTCGGGTCATGATCTTGGGGTCGTGAGATCGAGCCCCCCATCGGGCTCCATGCTCAGTGGGGAGTCTGTTTGAGATTCTCCCTCTCCTTCTTCCCTTCCCTCTCCCCCAGCTAAAATAAATAAATCTTTTTTTTAAAAAAGGATTTTTTTTTATAAAGATGCATAAAGCCACAAGGACAAAGAGTAGAGAAGCTGACAGGTGATAAAGTATTTCAACAAAACTTTGGAATGTGGAAAGCAGATGTATGGTGCCCAACTTAGCAGACCAGAAATGGCTGAGGGCCTGCAGGGTGGGGGAGCCAAGTAACAAAGTGGATCTCATTGCAGAACCCAGAGGACTCAGGAAACAGGGGGCTGGATACCATGGAAGGCAGGGTGGGACAGGCTGAAAACAGTATTCATTGAATGTACAAGAAGTTGCTGACCCCTGGATCTACTTACCCTCCCCACAAAGCCAGGTAAATACCCTCTCCACCCAGAAGCCCTGCGATTTAATCCTAGAGAGGCTAAGCCTGAGGAACTCTGGGTTTAGAAAGACCAAGCACAGCTTATGTCAGGGCACCAAGGGTTAAGGGGAAATCTACACACTAGAAGATGAGATTCCCAAGCTAGAAGGGGAGCCTCCCAGCTGCTTGCCCAACTTCGCTTTGAGAAAGCTGGCAACCAGTTTTATGCATCCCAAGCAAGAGACTGTAAGACTCCTCTTTAGGGAAATTGGACAACCCAAAAGAGACACTATAAAAATATTGACATTTATGAGCTGCCCAGAAAATGACAAGATACCGGCCTGATTCCCCCAAAGGGAAGCCACCAGTCTAGCCCTTCCATACAGATTGTTCTAGGCAACTTTATCCAGGAACCAACTGCCACGGTCCAGAGACCTCTGAACAAAGTCTCTACAATGACAGACAGCAACAAAACCGGCATCCAGTCAATGAGATGGGAGGCGGATAAGATGAGATGGAGGTCATGTGAAAAGAAAGCCAAATCCACATTGCCATAGACGTAAGTCAACACACACCACTAACTTGGAAAAAATTAAGAAATATTATCATAAACATATTATTTAGAAATATATTGGTAGCAGAACTAGAACTGAAGAGTGCTAGGAATCGTTGTCTCTTACGAGTGGGACTCCGGGCTTGTCTGATTTCATGAAAAACTTTGTAAAACTACTAGACATATATTTTTTAAAGATTTTATTTATTTATTCATGAGAGACAGAGAGAGAGGGAGGGAGAGGCAGAGGGAGAAGCACGCTCCCCGCAGAGCAGGGAGCCCGACGCGGGACTCGATCTCAGGACCCTGGGATCATGACCTGAGCTGAAGGCAGACCTTAACCAACTGAGCCACCCAGGTGCCCTACTAGACATATTATTTTTTTAAGATTTATCATTCATTTATTTATTTAGAGACAGAGAAAGCACAGTGGGGAGGGGCAGAGGGAGAGAGAGTCTTAAGCACAATCTGTGCTGAGCTCAGAACCCAACAGGGGCCTCAATCTGACAACTCTAAAATCGCTACCTGAGCTGAAGCCAAGAGTCAGAAGCTCAACCGATCGTGCCACCCAGGCGCCCCACAACTATTAGACATATTAAATTATATACATGCACTATGTTGTTAGAATAAAAATTTATTATTTTTTTAGGTCAACAAAACTTACTAAATGTCCTCTCTTCTTTACAACTTCTCCATCTCGCAAGCAAGTTCATGGCTCTACTTTACATGGTTTCACACAATTGTGTTCATAGGACTAGTTTATTGAAACATTCATGAATAAACACAGTGATAAGAACACATTCATGCCTTTAGCCACATTTTATCTGTAACATATCTGTTTAACTGTCCATCCTCCTTTCTATTAGGCTTTAGGTTTTCTGAGGTCCGTAGGAAATCCTTACTTTAGTGCAGTGCACTCAGAGGATGTTCCCATGCGTGAGGGGTGGGGAGTGGACAACCAATTCATAAGGCAAACTTTCCTTCTTTTCTTCACCATTTTATTTATTTTTTCATTTATCAGTTTATAATTAGGCTTGTTCCTAAAAACAATTTAGCTTGACCTGTAAAAACATATCCAGTTATAAAAGAAATTTAAGTGTAGAAATCAGGACAAATGGAAGCCTGCTTTTGAGAGGTCACACCAACATATTATTTAACACATGAAAGAAAGCAGGTGGGGGTGGGGAGGACAAAGAAAGAAAGGGAGTTTAAACAGCATTGCACTTCAATGAAACAGCTACTTATTGCAGCCTTCTATTTTCTCTTCCAGTTATTATTGTTAGGCATACCCATTTAATATCATTTAATCATAGCACAATAAAAATTTACATTGACTTATTCTGGGATATTTTAAGCCACAAATTATTTTCTCTGATGAGAGTAGTAAGCTGGTGAATTATGATCTTCATAATTATTTTTAGGGTGTTGTACTTCTATTTCATCCTGTGAATATGCCATAATTTAATAGCTCATTCTCTTGTTATTGGACATGTTGGTTTTTTAATCAATGCTACAATGGTATTATGTACATACAGTGTATATTTTTCCTTTTGAAAAACGGTTTCCTATAGATAAGCTATTTATTTGCCATAGATGGTCACACAGGCATGAATTACAGGGTCTGGATCTGCCCAATGGCTTTCAACTCCCTCAAATGTTTATGCTGCTCAGAGTAGTGCAACAGTGTGTTAGTCAGAATCATCATTAGGGATTAGAATTCTTTTGTAATTTAATTTTATTAGCATTTAAAAACATTTTTACCAGGGCACCTGGGTGGCTCAGTCCGTTAAGCATCTGCCTTCAGCTCAGATCATGATCCCAGGGTCCTGAGATTGAGCCCCGCATCCGGCTCCCTGCTCTGCGGGGAGCCTGCTTCTCCCTCTGACTGCCACTCTGCCTACTTTTGCTCTCTCTCTCTCTCTGTCAAATATATAAATAAATAAATAAAATCTTAAAACAAATAAACAAACAAAACATTTTTACCTTACAATTTCCACTTTTATCTAATGTCCGTTCTGGGTTCTCACACCCTCTACTCATTTATCTATTGTATTCTTGGTGTTTTTCTCATTAATGTATATAAGTGATTTATATAACATAGATATTATGTTTGTTTGTTTATTTAACATAGATATTAGTCCTTTCTCAATGTGGTTATAAATATTTTTTCCTGTTGGTTTTCTGTTTCATTTTGGCTTTGATGTTTTTAATATAATAGAAAGTTTTCATTTTAAAAACAGAGTAACAGGGTGATGGGTATTGAGGAGGGCACGTGAGGTGATGAGCACTGGGTGTTATATGCAACTAATGAGTTGTTGAACACTACATCAAAAACTCATGATGTACTATACAGTGGCTAACTGAACATAATAAAAAGAATTAAAAATGAAAAAAAAAAACAGAGTTGAATCTGTAGATTTTCCCTCATGACTTCTTCGGCCCATCCATTTGTTGCTTTGAGTCCCTGGATAGTTCAACACAAGCATCACTTGCTTTGTTTATAACCGAGTTTAATGCCAGTCGTATTCAGTATATCATTCAAATAAACAGCCTTCTGAAACTAGGAAAGCCAGTTCATCCAAACCACACACAGAAGCTTCACTGAAGCCAATTCTAAAGGTCTGAGTTAGAAATTGCTCTAATTGAGGCTATGACAAGATGTCATAATGAGCATGAGTGATGCTGGGGCAATGAAAAAAATTACACGTTACAAAGTTACCCCCTTTTTTTTTTTAAGTTCATTTACCTTTTAAAAACACGCCATTCCCTTTCCAGGTCTTAGGTTCAGAAAATTAAAATGTGAGACTGACCCCTGACTCCTTTAACTCTTGAATTTGAATTTAACAGATTCAAATTCATCAGTTCCATTTCTACATAAAATCCTATGTGCTTTGTACGCTTGGGAATGTTAAGAGTAAGAATTTGAAGTGTTCTCCGACCAGAACCAAGAAGAAGGAAAATGGAGCAATTCCCCTGATCATGCCTACCCCCTCTTTCGTTTTGTCTCCTGGTGCCAGAAAAGTCGATGTTCTAGGTTTGGAAGGAGATGAGAAGAATGCACAGCTTGAAGGAGAGAAAGAAAGAGACCAAAGGCACAGGGCTGGAGGGGGTTTGCAAGCAGAGCCCGCATGGGCCAGGGGTAAGGAAGAGTCCCTTGAGCCCCTCGAGTGGCCCAGAGAATTTGCTCAGTGCTTCCATGTCACCCCCTACCCCACCCTGAACTCCGGAAGCCTTGTAGCCCTGTCCCTGCTTAGGCTAAGCCCCCCACCACCTGCTTCCCTCCCCAGCTGGTGGCTGATGCCTACTTATCCTTCGATACGAGGCCACTCCAGGCTCTGAACTGTTTTGTTGGGTTTTTTAGCCAGTGAAATGAGGTAAGGCTGGAGGTTAAAAGTAAACATTTAGAAACTTTTATGGTAATATGCTACAGTGATTATATATCAGTGTACTCTAATAACAAAATTGGGCTTGTACTTTTTAATTTTACTGGTCTAGTCATCCATTTTTATTGTATTTACCTAGCAAATTGGAAATTAAAAAGAGGGGGAAAAAATGAGCCCTTGACTATGGGCAGTTTGAGAAGCTGCCTTAAGACTCATCTCAAATATCCCCTCCTCCAGAAAACCTCACCATTTCCTCCCAGATGGGGTGCATGCTTTCCCTCCAGACTTTCGAATACACAAGCAAATCTCTAACCTTGTGCACTTGTTTTAATTACCTGTTTTTGTGTCCATTACCTCCAATCAACTGTGAGCTTCTTGAGGGCAAGTACTGTATCTTAGTTACCTTTGCGTGTCCAGCAACCGGTATAATGCACGGCCCACGGGAGACATTCAATAAACGTTTGCTGAATATAACTAACTGAACGGTCCGGCTTGGGAATGTACAGCCTATATTTGACTCAGTGACACCCACTGAGTTAAGCTTCCATTATTAATCAAATCCTCTTCTGATTGGCAATCTTTTTTTAAAATACGCTTCATCATTAGATATGGTTATTGGCAAGCAACCATACTGCTCTCCTGGGAACCAATCTGACAAGTTTCTTTAGCAGAAAGTTTTAAGTTCCTTCCCCACATTTCACTTTGTGTTGATTTCACAGCCTCACCCTCTGAGGTAATTTTATTTCCCTGATTTCTGATTTCAGGTGAACCCCTCACTTTTGTGCTCCTGTCTTCCCATTGCCCACATGGGAAAATGGTGTCTGTCTCCTAGCAGTGCTATGAGGAATGTATCATATGGTGGAGGCAGAGTATATGGCATATAGTAGATTTTAAATAAATCTTTCTCTGATTTAGGCAAACATTAGGCATGGGTGCTATAACCTCCTCCGCACCCTTTGAGGCAGACATTGCTAGATAATCATGGCACTTCCCTACTAAGAGGAAATACACTGCACGTTCCTATCCAACCACTGCCAATTGATGTGGAATCGAAATGGACACCTGATTTGTCATCCTCACTAGAAACCCTGTATCCCTGGCATGATTCTAGGTTAATACTGAAGTGAGTGATAGTTCTAGTTGCAAAGCAGTTTTTAGGAAGTGCAGGAAAATGGGCACAGTAAGCAGGCAACTGATGATATAGGAAAGTGAGAATGTACTTTTTTTTGCAGACTTCCCAAAGGTGAAAGAACTCTCACATTGTCGAAGGAGAGGCAAGCAGGTCTTCTGGACAATGATGTCGTCTCTTTGTTTTTAAGGAACTAAAAGAAATGCAAACAGCATACAACTGGACTAAGATCTAACCAACACCAGTTCTTTCCCTCAAGAGAGAAGAATTGGTAAATACCAGTCTCCTGGTAGCCTTACTTGATAAGGAAGGGAATCTTTGTGTTAGTCCCTGGGATGAAGCAAGGACACTGAATAGTTGCTTCAGACATAAAATTACGTGAAGAAAATGCAAAATTGCACTGTAATAAAATTATGTAAAAATACGCATAGCCAAAAAGACTGATGGACATACATCAAAATAGAGATCACAGTCTTAGAATACAGTTATAGGTAATGTTTTTCTTTCTTTTGGGAGGTCTTCTGTAATACAGTTTTATTAAAAATTACATTAAAATTAATGAAGTGACTGTTTCAATTCTAAAATTTCCTAAATAGAAGGAACATTTAAGAATAGGGCAAATGGGGTCTCTTAAGTTGTAAGGGCCTGAAATAGACAGTAAGTAAGCAATGAGCGTTTTATTGGTTTCCTGCTTCTTAGTTATGTACAGAAAGAGAGACAAACCCATCTAAAGGCAGCCATGTGCCAAAATCATTTTTAAAACAAGACTTCCATTTACCCCAAGAAGAGTAGGTCTTGGTACCTCAGTTAGAAAAATAGGAATGATTCACTAACTGTACTATTTTAGCTTGTGTGTGTGTGTGTGTGTGTGTGTGTGTGTGTGTGTGTGTCTGTCTGTCTGTCTGTCTTTCGAGGTCAGAGGTAAGTATGGACCATCTGGAATCATAGTCTCTTCCTTGTGCAACCTGGTTTTATTCCAGAGCACATGAGAGAGTTATTACATCTATACAGCTTATGAACTGAAGGTCTGTGTATCCTCTTCAAATAGTCCAATATTCACTGAGTGTTTTTAAAAGGGCCCATTTTAATCTGACCATCACTGTAACATGCAAAAAATAACTTGCAAAAAATAATAAGGGAAAACAAAAGAATGTTGTCCTTTTGTTGTAATCTGTTGGGAGGTACGAGATGAAGGCTTTGAAATGAAGCATTTACTAAGAGAACACTGAATACTGTGTCTCTCTGAGGAAGCTGTCTTGTTTATCTACAAGATAAGGACCATGTGTAGCCAGGTGCATTACTAGCTGTTTTCAGAAACTCGGTCTCTGGGTTGGAAATGATTTGAATTTTTTTTTCTCCCAGAGGCTGTAGTTTTCTCTCTAATTATTGGTGGAATGTTGTATAAAAACCAAAGTTGTGATCTCTTCTTAAGTTGCAAGTTCATTTCCATCCTGTGATATTGTATTTTTTTATCCATCCTCTTTAGAATAACTGCCTTATAGAAGTCTCTCTCATGTTGGTTCCCAACACTTTTTAAAACATTTTCTCCAAATCCCCTAAAAATGCAGATCCATATACAAAAAGTTACTACCCACCGCCCCTCCTTGACTTGCGTGCATTATGCCAAGTGACATTCCAAAACAGGAGTGAGTTGATCTTGTCTCTTGACTTTCGTTAACAAATTTCGTGGGAGAGTTAGCGGCCCATTCATTCTGCCTGATCTAGTACACTCACTTCTTAACCCTGTCGTCTAGGCTCCCTTACCACCCACCCCTCTCTACTCACCACCACTCTGGAATCAAACCTGCTCTTAGGATCTTGTTTCTGATTTCAGCTTCTTTGTCCCATTTCCCTACTGTTAGTCATTTCTTTTTTCTAGACACTCCCATCTTTGGTTTCCTTGTCTTCGTACTTCGTTCTCCCTCTGCCTTTCTGCTTACTTCCTTACCTCCTCTAAGAGCTCCTCAGCACCCGTCTGCCTTCTCAGTGTAGGAATTTCCAAAGGTTGGGCCTTGCCTCTCTTTTTGCACCTGCTGTCTCCATGACCTAACCCATGATCACCTTCGTTTGAATGCCTCCTTCAACTAAAGTATTTGGTTGCATCACTTTCTATGCAGGTTGACGTATTTCAACTTTAATAACCTGCCTGCACTCCAAAGTGCCCTATTTCCAACTGAGATAATTACCCCCCCCCCCCAGTTCTAAATTAGCTCTTCTTTCTTAATTCCCTGTTTTCATGTACGGCAACACAGTTCTTTTAGGGACCTAGATGCCAACATAGAACTATATTTGCTGCCTCCCTCTCTGTGGCCCCAGCATCTGGACAGTCAGGAAGTTCTGCCAACTCTCCATGGCAATGTTTTCCTGAATTCTCCCTTCCCACACTTCCGATACTGGGTCAGATCCTCCTTCTATACTAACAACTATTATAACGGCCTCTTCCTGGTCTCAGTGTTCTCCGCCACAATGATCTTCCTATTGTGGCTTTGATCATGACACTTTCCATGCTCAAAAACATTCAATGGCTCCCCAGTCTCCAACAATGTAAGAGCAAACCCTTCCTGCATTCAAGCACGCATAGTTTTCTAACCCAGTCTTCCAGCACCCTTTATGTGTACCTCATCCTATGGTGAATTTATATCAGTGTATCTGTTGTTTTCTGGATATTCCATGTTTTTTACTTCTACTCATTTTCTTGGATTCATTTCAAATATCCTTCCTGGTTATTTCTGTTTCTAGAAATCTTAGTCATCTTATTAGACTCCATTCACTTCCGTCATAAGCCTCTCCTTACCCCACCAGACTGCACACCTGTCATTTTCCTATTTCCTTTCATATTCTGCCTTGTAGTATAGTTGTTTGTATACCTGTTTAGTCCTCTTTACTAGACTGATCACAAACATGTCATCAGAAGAGAGGGGCTTGATTCTCAGTCCAGCTGTCACATAGCTCCTTTGAACCTTGGTATCCTCATTCATAAAATGCAGATAATGAGACAGTGTAATGGTGATTAAGACCTTGGGCTTCAGAGGCAGGCTGACCTGGATGATAAGTTCTTATTAAATATTGTCCATCACTATGATTGTTATTACTTCCCTCATGGCGTTGTTGCAACAATCCTGCGAGGTAAGACAAAAGCACTCCCTTAGCATCAAGTAACCCCCAAACACAGGTGATTATCAGCTCTGTGAAAGTAACATGGAATACACGACAGTGAGCCGCTCTGGGATCTGAGTCCTTGTGCACAATGTAGGTGTGCATGGGATTATAAGCAATAACATGCTGTATAAATAAGGTATGATCCTGTTCCACCCTCATCTTTGAACCTTCTCAGGTGGTATGGAAAAGTAGTAATGGCAGAGCCTTGGATTTTCTCAAATACTAGGTCAATGAATTCTATGAAGTCCCCGTTCCCTTATCTATAAAACACAGCTAACTAAAGCAACCACAAACATTAGATGAGGTGATTATAAAGTTCTTAGGACAGTATTTGGCATAAAGCAGCTGCTTAATAAATGTCAGATTCCTTTCTCTTATTTCCTCCCTTTCCCAAAAGTGCCTCGCGCCCGGTATAAACATATCAAATATTTGTTGAAGTTAACTGAACTTAAAAATACTGAGTATGTGGGGCATCTGGGTGGCTCAGTCAGTTAAGCATCTGACTTTGGCTCAGGTCATGATTTCAGCAGCCTGGGATCAAGTCCCATGTGGGGCTCTATGCTCAGTGGGGAGCCTGCTTCTCCCTCTCCCTCTGCCCCTCCCCACACTCATGCTCTCTCTCTCTCTCTCTCTCTCTCTCTCTGTGTGTCTCTCAAATAAATAAATAAAAATCTTCACAAATAAAAAAATACTGAATATGTGCCCAGAATATGTGTATTTTTCACAGGGGATTAGTGCCTTATCTGGCTAACAGGCTGAGTCCCGAAGAAGCCAAAAGTAAATCACCTCAGAGATTTAAAATATATAATTAACTCTTTATTAAAACTGGATTCTCTGAAAAAGTTCGTAAGAGAGACAAAAATTACAGCAAGAATTAAAGGGAAAATCTGGCACCACAAAGTAGCTCTACAGCTCCATAGCTCTCTTTATGCTCAGACGTGGTGATGGTCAGGCAGATGTAGAACAAAGCAATTTCCAACCAGATTCAAACCAAACAAGCCTCAAAGCAAATATATGGCCATTTTCTTCTTCCAAATAAGTTTACACATACAACAACGTATTGAGGGACTGTATTCTAAGGGTTTCGCATGTGCTATGTGCTAATTTATCTGATCCTCCAACCACCACATGTGTAAGTACAATTATCATTCCCATGTCAGAGATTATGAAAATAAGGCGCAGAAAGGTTAACTGTGCAAGATCACACGGCTAACAAGTGCCAGAGCTGGGATTAAGAACCTTGGCTCTACAGAATTTCCTTGTTACTGTTACATACAAATGATGCATTTAGTGCCCCAGTTTAGAAAGCACTAAGGTAGGGATTCTCAACCTTAGCTATACGATCTGAATCACTGGATTGATACATGGATGCAGATTCTCAAGTCCAGATCAAGACAGACTGACTCAAACGCTCCAAGTGAGTTCTGGCTGTATATGGTTTGGGAGGCATCTCTGGGAATTCTTTAAGGGTGGAAGAGAACAGGGCTAAGGCTTGGCACACTGATTCTAGGCAGGAAGAATCTGTGGCTACACGACATCATGGGAGAAGGCTCTGGAGAACCTCATTTCCTATTGTGGGCCTCATCTAAGACCAGCAATGCATCTGAAACCTACACCAACTGACCCCACGCCCATATCCTCAAAGGTGCAAGTGTCAAAGCTTCCACAGAAGAGCCTGAAGTCACTGTGCACAGAAGGAAAGGCCATGCCCGGCACTCTTACTGCGCCCGCATACGCGTCCCATTAGAGCTGATGGCAGCCATAAGGCGATGCCAGGTCCCTGGGAAAGTGCCAGAACCCAGACACTGACTAACTGCGGATGCAGCAAGATGTGCTGCTAGGGAGGACTGCTGCCATGTGAGCCTTCTTCTTGACTGTTTTTTCAGCTTGTGAGTTGTGAGTGTCTTTCTGGTTTATTTCAGAGTGTGGGGAGTGGGATGGGAAAGGGTACTCATTTCTATATCGCTGCTGCTAGCAATAAGAGGCAAAGTCGAGGGTAACTGCCAACAGCTTCCCCTTTCTCTTCTTTTTGTTCACTCAATCCGTCTGGACCGATGCACAAGGAAAAAAGACAGACAGAATGGCCCTCCAAAGTTGCACTCTGTTTTAAAGCTGATAAAGGATGTGTTTCCCACAGCTTAGGAGAAAAATATATTATCAAGTGCCTAAGCAATTAAACAAATGGTATTTGCAAACATCTGCTGTCCAGAACCGTTGCCTGTGTTCAAACAAAGCCTCACACTGTCTTTGGCAAACCAGGGTGAGAAAAGCTGGGTGCCATTTGCTAAATGAACTCTTCCAGATTACAATTGTGTGGCCTGAGGGAATTAATTCAAATCCACATGGGGAAATTCCTTCCCAAAGAGGTAGTTATTCCCTACGAGAATCAAAGAAACGAGGACCTAGAGTAAAGTTGGCAGTAAATCAATGAGTGTTTTATGACCCTCTGCTAAGCCATATTTATTATTTATGTCTAAATCACAGAATCCTAAAGTTAAAAAGACGCCAAAGGAAGAATGAGACTGTTGGTTGAAAAGGGCTTCTAACAGCACCAGTGCCCCCCAGCGAGTTCTCCCATTGATACGTACGAAGATACAACCAAAGATGGAAACTTGCAAGAGCATCACGGACAACAACAGCCAAATGCACAGTCTGGGGGAAAATAGCACTAGTGGTTAGAAAATGCAGATTCTAGGGGTGCCTGGGTGGCTCAGATGGTTAAGCGTCTGCCTTCGGCTCAGGTCATGATCCCAGGATCCTGGGATCGAGTCCCGCATCGCGCTCCCTGCTCGGCGAGGAGCCTGCTTCTCCCTCTGCCTCTGCCCCTCTCTCTCTCTCTCTCTGACTTTCATGAATAAATAAATAAAACATTTTGAAAAAAAAGAAAAGAAAATGCAGACTCTAGATCTGAATTTTGGCCCCGCCATTTAGTAGCTGAGGGACCTTCATATTCTCGTCTATAAAGATGAAATCAGGGGGACACTTTCAGAGGCTTGTTCTAAGGATTCGAGAAGCTAATGCCCATAAAGCCCTCAGCACCATGTATGGCATAAAGTAAGTATCCTGTAATTGCTAGCTACCAGTAGCAGAGTTTCTGGCTATTACTGTTGTCATTGTAAAACAGAATTTTCCCCATTCTCCTGGAATCGTAACAAAGGGAGTAAGTAATGGCCCCAAATGTCCTAGGTTTACTGAGAGGTGCTTATTTCTGTCTTCCCCACCTCAAACTCTAGTACCCCAATTGATATGAAGGCAGAACTGGCAGGCAAGTGTGGCCTCTGGGTGAATATTCAGAGAAAGAGGCAACACCCACCCTCCCTTCCCCATGGAGGAGGGTAACTGACATTTGTTCTCCTTGAAACTAAGGAAGGGAAATCCTAAAAGAAATTCTAGCTAAGTTTGGGGGTTTCCAACACCCCTGTTTTTCATTAACCAAGAGATTAATAATCTTTCCTCTAAAAGTTGGCAAGGCACCAGGCCAGCTGAGTATCTGCGTTCTTTGGGTTCTAGGAAGTGAGTGGGAAAAGATGGTGAAATTGGGCCTTGAAAGGATCAAACTGGTCAGCAAGTCATTTAACTGCCCATCACAACAAAGTCTAACACTCTTAAAGATGGGCAAGAATATCTACCACTCAAAAGTGTCAAAATCAGAAGGTCCAATATCTAACCAAACATTACTAGACACATGAAAAGCAAGAACATGTAACCCATAATGAGGAAAAAAGTTAGTCAATAAAAACAGATGCAAAAATGTCAGAAATGATGGAATTAACAGACAAGTCTAAACACAGACCGTTTAAAACACAGCTGTCATAATCATGCTTAAATATTTAAAGGAAAACATGTACCCCATAAAAAGATAAATGTATGATACAAAGAACCAAATATAAATTCTAGAAATAAAAAATAGATCTAAAATGAAAAATTCATTATATGGAATTAAAAGTAGCTTAGAGACTATAGAAGAAAAGCCCAGGAACTTGAAACATCAAAATTGAAACTTTTCAAACAGAAGGACAGATAGAATACTAAAACAAACAAACAGAGAAATCAGCCTCAGTAACCTGTGGAACAAAGTCAAGTGTTATAGCATATATTTAAAAGTGATGGGGTAGACAAAATATTCTAAGATATAATGGCCAAAGTTTTAAAAAAAATTTATGAAAAGAAGAAATTCATAGATTTAAGGTGTTCAATAAACCCACATAGGATAACCACAAAGAAAACCACACCAAGACACATCATAATTAAAATGCTGAACACCACAGATAAAGGGACCACTAAATGAGACAGAGCAAGAGAAAAAAAATGATACATTGAGTAGAGGCGGCAAAAATGAAGACCTACAACAAACTTCTCACCAGAAAATATGCATGTCAGAAAATGATGGACTAGAAAAGTGAGGTAAGAAATTCCTCCACCCTAGAATTCTATATTCAACAAAAATGTCCTTCAAAAATGAAGGTGAAATAAAACTTTTCCAGACAAACAAAAGTTGAATGAATTCATTACCAGCAGGCCTGAATCACAAGAAATGTAAAAGGAAATTCTCAGACAGAAGGAAAAAGATATACATAAAACCAAGATCTAAAAAAAGGATTGAAAAGCACCAGAAATGGTAAGCAGATGGGCAAATTTTAAAAATATTTTTCCTATTTTTAAATTTCTTTAAAAGATAATTGTCTGGTGAGAGAAAAGTAATAACAATGTTATTGTGAGCTTTGTAACACATGCACCAGTAAATATATGACATCAACATTCAAAAGGAAAGAAGAGGAAAATGGAAACAAAATGTTATATGATTTTTGCTTTATACATGAAATGGAATAATAATATCTGAAAATAGACTGGAAAGTTAAAGAGGCATATTGTAGTTCTGAGAGAAACCATTAAAAGATTAAAAGAGGTATAGTTAATAAACCAATAGTGGGAATACAATGGAGTATTACAGAAATACTAAATTAATCCAAAACAGGCAGGAAAACAGAAAGAGAATAGATAGGACAAATAATTTTTTAAAAAATAGCTAGATGTTAGATTTCAACACAACCATAATGATAAATACGTTAAGTATAAATGGTCTAAATCAGCAGTTCTAAATCCATGGTCTATGGCCCTTTAGCAGAAATCAAGACAGAACAACACACTGTATTAGTAATCATTGTATTGTTCATCCTCATTAAATCTGCAGGGGAAAAAAGTCAGTCCCACTTGAGAAAACCTTCATGAAGCAGTAAAACTTACCAATATTATTGAATCATGACTACTCAGTACACCTCTTTTATAAAACATCCCTCTTTGTCTCTAGTACCATTTCTTGGTATAAAATCTCTTTTGTCCAATATCATTACAGCTATTCTAGCTCTCTCTGATTACTCCTTGCATGGTCTATCTTTTATAATCCTTTTATTTTCAGTCTACTTATGTCTTTTATCACTTGTAGACAGTGTATAGTTGGATCTTGCTTTTTTTATCCAGTCTGACCATCTGTACATTTTGATTGGAGTTTTTATTCTATTTACATTTAAGTGATTATTGATATAATTGGATTTATATATATCATTTTACTACTTGTTTTCTATATCTTCTTTCCCTTCTATTCCTCTCCTACTGCCTTCTTTGTCTTAAATATATATTTTTAGTGTACCATTTTAATTCCTCTACTGATTTTAAATTATATTTTATTGGATTATTTTCTTAGTGGTTACTTCACTGATTAGAATCTCCATTGTAACTCACTACTATCTATTATGAATTAACACTAACTTAATTCCAGCAAGATACAGAAACTTTGTCCCAGTATAAGTCTATTTCTTCTCTTCCTTTGTGCAATTGTGTGTATGTATAATCCATATTCATACATATATATAATCTATATATGTTATATATAAAATCTATGTTATAAACCAAACAGTATGGTGTACAACCAGAAATCTCTAGCAATTACAAATCTATACCCGTCTAACAAGAGAGTCGTAAAATACATGAAGCAAAAAATAAAGAATTAAAAGAACAAATATACAATTCAACAGTATTTAGAAATTGTAATATTCTAATCTCAATAATTAAGAGAAGAACTAGACAGAAAGCCACTACAGATATAGAAGATTTGGAAAAACATATTAACCAACTTGCCACAAGTGACAGTTATAGAACACTACTCCAAACCAGCAGGAGGATACACCTTCTTTTCAAACACACTTGTAACATTCTTCAAGAGACATCACATGCTAGGACAAAAAAATAAATCTCAATAAATTAAAATAATTGAGAAACTGTATTTTTCAATGACAGTGGAATTAAAGTAGAAACCTACAGTAGAAATAAATTTGAGAAATTTCTAAACACTTGCATAGAAAACAAAAATAGAGAAAATTGGTGAAAACAAAAGTACGTCATTTGAAAAGATCACAATATTGCCAAACCTTAAAGTAGACTAACAAAACAAAAAAAGGAAGCCCATTAGCAAAACTAGGAATGAAAAAGGGAACATGACTACTGACACTACAGAAATTAAAAGGCTTCTAAGGGAATACTATGAACAAGTTTGTGCCAACAAATTAGACAACTGGGATGAAATAGACAAATTCCTACAAAGACATAAATTCCCCAAACTAAGAAGAAATGGAAGAACCTGAATAGACCTATAACAAGTTAACAAATTGAACGAGTTAATTAAAAATCTTCCAGCAAAGAAAAGCCCAGGTCCATTTATCTTCACTGGTGAAGTTTATCAAATATATTTTCTTAAGAGTTTATTTATTTAAGAGAGAGCATGAGCAGGGGGGAGGGGCAGAGAGAGAGGGCAAAGCAGACTCCCCACTGAGCAGGGAGCCTGATGCGGGGCTCGATCCCAGGACCCCAAGATCATGACCTGAGCCGAAGGCAGATGCTTAACCAACTGAGCCACCCAGGTGCCCCTTATCAAATATTTAAAGAAACAATACCAATCCTTCATAACTGTTTCAGGAAGTAGAATAGATAACACATTGAAGATTACTCATACAAAAGCAACAACAGAAAAAGCAACTGATACAACACGAATGAATCTTAAAAACGTTATGCTGAGCAGAAGCTTGTTTTTTTTTTTTAAAAAAGAGAACATACTGTATATGTATAATTCCATTTATGTGAAGTTCTGGAAAACAAAAATATGAGAAGTTTTTGTCTCAAATGGGTGGGGGTATTCCTTACATAAAGTTTACAATTAGAAAAATATTGGTGAATGCTTCTGAAATTTTTAACAGTAATTAATTAGAAGAATTAAATGCATACAACATACCTCCTAGAACACCAGCGACCTTACAAATCAGATATAAAAAAATAAGCTATGAAAAAAAAAAAAAAATGTGTTGGTGACATTTTGTACACCTAAAAAATTTAAACTTAGTCTCCCACTACACATTTATTACAAAAAAAAGTTTATAGAAGTATATAAAAAACTTTGAAGTTTACAAAAATTAAAGTTAATTGGAGTTTATATTCATAAACTCTAAATGGATTTAGCAGCATAATACAAAAAGGCAACATTATTAACTTTTTTTGAAAAATAAAGAGAAATATTTAAACTTCATTTAGGAAAGCCTTTTTAAAACATAAGATAAAACCCAGAAGTCTTAAGAAAAATGATAAATTTCAAGATTATAAATTTTTTTAAAAGATTTTCTTTATTTATTTGACAGAGCGAGAGAGCACAAGCAGGGGGAGGGGCAGAGGGAGAGGGAGAAGCAGACTCCCTGTTGAGCAGGGAGTCTGATGTGGGGCTCCATCCCAGGACCCTGAGATTATAACCTGAGCTGAAGGCAGACGCTTAACTGACTGAGCCTCCCAGGAGCCCCTAAATTTCAAGATAATTTACTTCTTCCATAAGACAATGATTGTGGCAAGTTTTGTTTCCATAGATGTCCTCAACAGTATCTCCCAACTAAGATGCTTTTTCCTGTGAAATGTGACTTTGACACTCTTCCCAATAGCTGGAATCTAAATTCTCTTTCATTGATTCTGAGCAGGCTTTATGAGTCCTGAGGCTAGGAACCAAAAATGATATAGCTTCTGCCTGTTTCTGTTGAGCCACTCTCTTATGGAACCCATCCGCCATGCTGTGAGGAAGCTCAAGACATATGGAAAGGCCCATGGAGGTGTTCTTGATGACAGCCCCAGCTAGGCTCCAGTTGATAGCCAGTATCTACCATCAGACATGTGAGTAAATTGAGGCTTTAGTTAATTGCAATCTCCAGTGATAGACTCCTTCATAGTGTTCAAGTCTTTCTGAGGCCCAGACACCATGAAACAGAGAAAAACTGCTGTGTCTTCTCTGAATTCTTGACCCACAGAATCTGTGACCATAAAAGAATGGTTGGTTCTTTTATGTCACTAAGTTTGGGGTTGTTACACAGCAATAGTTACAGGAAAAATCACTATAAAGAAAAACAAGAGACTGAGCTAAAATTTAGAAACACACTGAATAAATTTAAAAAGATAATATCCCAGAAAATATAGAGAATAACATTCAATAAGGAGAAGTAAACAACCCACGCAAACTTCATAAGCACGGAATCTGGAGAAGAGAGAAAAAAATGAGCACTCACCTCTACTAGATTGACAAAAACCTTAAAGATTAATGGTATCAAGTGAGGTTGTGTATAAATTAAAGAATTTTGGAAGGTAATTTGATATTTCCTATCAAAATTAAAAATAAGCACATCCTTTGATTTGTCAATTTCACTTCTAGACATCTACCTAAAGAAATAATAGCAAAGGGGCACAAAGATATTGTACAAATGTGTTTACTGTAGCATTATTACTAATAGCAAAAAAAAAAAATAAAGGAATATAGTTAATGTTCATTGTAGAGGCAAAGTCAAATAAATTATAGGAAACTGCTATGGTGAAATCTACAGAAAAGTTAAAAAAGAATGCAATAGACTATATGTCTTGATGTGGATGATCACAAGACATATTAAGTTAGAAATTCAAATCACACAAGAGTTAGTAGAAATCTCCCTTGAAAACCAAACCAACCATGCATGTGATAAATACATGTATATATTTATGTGAAGGAAGGGCTAAGGAAGGATTGACACCAAAGTATTGTCAGTAGCTACCTCTGGGAGGAGAGTGAGAGTGAGGATTTTTCACATTTTGTTCCCAGTGGTGATAAATGCTGTGGAGAAAGAAATAGCAGAGATGAGAGACAGGGATTGCTGTGGGGAGGTTTATGTAATTTAAGAAATTGACCAAAGAGTAAAATATTTTTCATGTTTACACATATACAAGTATAAAAACACAACTGGAATAATAGATTTTATAATAGCGTTTACCTCCGTAAGGAGAAAGGAGATTCTACAAGGACTTGAATACCAAGAAGTGAGGCTGACTGGATGCCCTCTTAGAGCTTCCCTACCACAGTGATCACCCAAATTATTGAGATTTTTCAAAAATAAAAAAATGCACATGGAAAATGAATGGCAAAAATTAGAGCACTTTGGATGGATTGGTATTTTCTGCACTGTGGGTACTTTTCCATATTGAGAATATTTGAGATGCTTTCAAACATTTAAGAACTCTCTAAATCAGAAATCAAGTTATAAGAAGTATTGACCACCCAAAAAACTTTGATATCCGTTATTTCTAGCTGCCATTAAAGTACAAACCTGCTCAAAGGAATGAGGCTATCTGGCCTACAGTTACACAGCTTATACAATTTATGGAACAACTTTCATTAGTGTGATGGTCATTACTTACTCATCAAGGATTAGCCACCCATAGTTTCAGTGTGAAACTATAGAAGCTCCACATCATATTAAATTTTCAATCAGTCTTTGCCATGAATCTTAAGAAGTAGGGAACACTTTTAGTTATAAAAATAGTAAATTTCAGGGGCTCCTGGGTGGCTCAGCCAGTTAATCTCCGACTCTTGGTTTCGGCTCAGGTCACGATTTTAGGGTAATGAGATTGAGCCCTGTGTCAGGCTCCACGCTCAGCCCAAAATCTGCTTGAGATTCTTTCCCTCTCCCTCTCCCTCCCTGTCTGCTCCTCCCCCTGCTTGTGCGCTCTCTCTATATATATAAAATAAATAAAATCTTTTAAAAAATAGTGAATTTCAGGGGCGCCTGCGTGGCTCAGTCGTTAAGCGTCTGCCTTCGGCTCAGGTCATGATCCCAGGGTCCTGGGATCGAGGCCCACATAGGGCTCCTGGCTCAGCAGGGAGCCTGCTTCTCCCTTTCACACTCCCCCGCTTGTGTTCCCTCTCTCGCTGTGTCTCTCTCTGTCAAATAAATAAAATCTTTAAAAAAATAAATAAAAATAAAAAAATAGTGAATTGCAGTATTAAGAAGGATAAATATAATCCAGACCATGCCACAATTGTGTGTGCATATGTATGGTAGCATCTGAATGTTTGGATTTGTAGATTCCAAGTTCTCTATTTCCTGAATTATTCTGGCATTTTTTACATGCAAAACACATTGCTATTTGGGCTTTTGATCTAAGCAGAGGCATTTTTGTTTTGTTTGTAGAATAGAGCTAATTTGAAAAATACTAAGCAACCAGAGAACATGTAAAGAATATGCTGCAACTGATACAAATATTTTTTTAAGTTAGCTTAGATGTATTTTTTTTTTTTAATTTCAAACACATCCTCTATCTTTCCTCAGTCCTGTTTGCTCAGCTGGATGTCCACAGGGTCTAATTTTCCTTCCAATTGCCCTTGCACGCTAATATAATTGCTGCTCATATGGGTAATTGGTCAGCCTAGAGAAGCATTTGTATGGATTTGTTCATCTACAGTATCTGGCAGCTTCTCAAATGGTTTTGCAATATGATACTGTCATGCATTTTGAGTTTTTGTCTTTTTATAACAGGACTAAATAGATGTTAAATCTTTAAGGATGCTATATTTTAGGTGTTTCAAAAGCAGGAATATACCAATGCAAATTCTGTTTAAGCAGCTCCTGTTCCTTTTCACTTATCAAATATAGAGTAAATGAACTTGAGTCTCAAATGCATAATATTCTACCCTATCTTCCTCCATTGCTTTCTTCCCTAAACAGAGCCAAATTAAGTAGATTCAGATAAACTTTGCTTAAAAAGGAGAATAAGCCAGCTTCACTTTAAAGTATCCTTGGTGAATCAGTAAAAATGATTAACTTTATTAAATCTTGGAGTACTTTTGTAATATTCCATTTGACAACACGGGAAGTACACATAAAGGATTTCACCTGCATTTCAAAGTATGATTGTTATTCTTGAGGAAAAGCACCGGTGCAACTGTTTGAGTTGCAAGCTGAACTAGCCATTTTTGCATGGAACACTATTTTTTTTATTTGAAAGACTATGCTTTTTTAGATGTAGGTATTTCACATTTTTTTTCAAAACTAAGCAAAGTGATCCTGTCCCTTCAAGGAAAACTACCGACAGTATGTGGTTACAAATAATAAAATACAAGTTTTCAGATAAAAATTAGAATTTTAAAAAATGTAATGTATTATTATGAGTTTAACAGCTTTCCAGTACTTACTTTTCTGACAAGGCCAGTGGTACTATCAAGTTTTTTTTAATTTAATCTAATTTAATTTTATAGAATGAAATATGTCAACACTTGGAAGATCTGCATGATTTCAGTATTTTCCAAATGACCAATGAATGCTATCACAAAATCATGTAGGGTTAAGAGAACTTTCCAAAGGGAAAAAAGAGACCAGTGGATTTTAATGTAACAAAATATGAAAAGTTTCTTGGGGAGAGTCTGGAAGATGGTGGTGTGATAGGAGGACCCTAGGCTCTTTTCATCCCATGAATACAACTAGATCACTATCACATCATCCTAAATATCCCAGATAATCAACATGAAGACTGACAGAAGAAACTCCCCAACCAAAGGTAGAGAAGAGACCACATTGAAGAGGGTGGGAAATGCACAGATTCGGTTTGGGAAACAGATCACGGCCTCTGCGGTGGGGAGGGAACTGCACTTGCAGAGAAGGGCAAAGGACAGACCCGACACCCAGGGGAGCACACAGAGAAAATGAGTCCAAATAGTAATTCGCTTAGAAAGTGAGACGGTCTGAATTTCACAGAGTTTTTGGGGCTCAAAGCCTGGAGGTTTAAAGGTCAACCAGCTTGGCTTGGATAGAGCCAAGGAGCACTGGAGCTGTTCTTGAAGAGAAGGCAGGGCAAACAGCTCGCAGGCATACAGTGTGGAAAGAGCCACCTGAAGAGTGCCTTGGCCACACAGTGGGGACGTCATTTGTTCATCTCAGAGCATGTCCCAGAGAGGCAGCCTTCACGGAGAGACTCCCTAGGAACAAAGGAGCTGGCAGGTGCCACTTCCTTCCCCTGCTCCTCAGCATAAGCACAGAAACACCTATGGGAATGAGTTCAGTGCGGACACGCGATACCTAATTTCTTACACCAAGCACCCCCCACCCACACACACAAGTTCTGGAAGAATTGCCCTTCCCAGTCACACTTGCCTCTCAGTCCCTGTGTGGCGGACCCCCCCCATCAGACCAGCCCAAACCCCCATCTACACCGCATCTCCTGGACCCTACACCTGCGCCTCCCGAGCTTTGCAGAGCCTCGGTTCCAGCAGCGAGTGACAACAGTTCTCATTTCATAAGCAGACCAGAGCACACCTAGTTAAAACACGCCAGGGACCAAACACTGCCTATAACAGGGAAAAAGAACTTCTGCAGAATTTGGGCCTGAAGGATAAAGCAGCCAGCAGACTTATGAAAGCGAAAAGACTCAAATACATAAAATCACAAATGAGCGGAGAAGTAACAACCAACAGCACAGAAATACAAACGATTATAAGAGACTATTATGAAAAACTACATGCCAAAAATTGGACAACCTAGAAGAAATGGATAAATTCCTAGAAACATAAACTACCAAAACTGAAACAGGAAGAAATGGAAAATTTGAACACACTGATAGCCAGCAAATATATAGATTCAGTAATCGAAAAACTCCCAATAAACAGAAGTCCAAGACCAGATGGTTTCACAGGCAAATTCTACCAAACATTTAAAGAAGAATTAAAACCTATTCTTCTTAAAGTATTCCAAAAAACAGAAAAGGAAGGAAAACTTCCAAATTCATTGTATGAACTCAGCATTACCCTGATTGCAAAACCAGATCAAGTGGGATTTATTCCCGGGTTGCAAAGTTGGTTCAACATATACAAATCAATCAACGTGATATAGCACATCAACAAAAGAAAGGATAAGAACCATATGATCACTTCAAAAGATGCAGAAAAAGCATCTGACAAAGTACAACATCCATTCATGATAAAAAAAAAAATCCTCAACAAAGTAGATTTAGAGAGAAAATACCCCAACATAATAAAGGCCATATATGAAAAACCCACCTCCAACATCATCCTTACTGGGGAAAAACTGAGAGCTTTTCACCTAAGATCAGGAATAAGACAAGGATGTCCACTCTCACCACTTCTATTCAAAATAGGACTGGAAGTCCTACCCATAGCAATCAGACAACAAAAAGAAATAAAAGGCATCCAAATCAGTAAGGAAAAAGTAAAATTTTCACTATTTGCAGACGACAGGATACTATATATAGAAAACCCAAAAGACTCCACCAAAAAAAAACTGCTAGAACTGATAAATGAATTCAGTAAAGTCACAGGATACAAAATCAATGTACACAAATCTGTTGCATTTCTATGCACCAATAATGAAGCAGCAGAAAGAGAAATTAAGAAAACAACCCCAATTACAACTGCACCAAAAATAATAAGATGCCTAGGAACAAATCTAAGCAAAGAGATGAAAGACCTGCACTCTGAAAACTATAAAAAACAGATGAAAGAAACTGAAGATGACACAAAGAATCGGAAAGACATTCCATGCTCATGGACTGGCAGAACAAATAATGTTAAAATGTCTATACTACCCAGGGGCGCCTGGGTAGCTCAGTCGTTGTGTCTGCCTTCGGCTCAGGTCTTGTGGGATCGAGCCCCTCATCGGGCTCCCTGCTTGGCGGGAAACTTGCTTCTCCCTCTCCCACTCCCCCTGCTTGTGTTCCCTCTCTCCCTGCGTCTCTCTCTGTCAAATAAATAAATAGAATCTTTAAAAAAAAATGTCTATACTACCCAATCTACACATTCAGTACAATCCCTATCAAAATACCAACCGCATTTTTCACAGAAATAGACCAAACAATACTAAAATTTGTATGGAACCACAAAAGACCCTGAATAGCCAAAGCAATCTTGAAAACGAAAGGCAAAGCTGGAGGCATCACAATTCCAGACTTCAAGTTATATTACAAAGCTTCAGTAATCAAAACAGTATGGTACTGGTACAGAAAGAGACACATAGATCAATAGAAGAGAAGAGAAAACTCAGAAATAAGACAATCTTCGACAAAGCAGGAAAGAATATCCTATGGGAAAAAGACAGTCTCTTCAACAAATGGTGCTGGGAAAAGTGGACAGCCACATGCAGAAGAATGAAACTGGACCACTTTCTTACACCAAACCCAAAAATAAATTCAAAATGGATTGAAGACCTAAACATGAGCCCTGAAACCATAAAGATCCTAGAAGAGAACACAGGCAGTAATTTCTCTGACATCGGCCACAGCAACATTTTTCTAGATATGTCTCCTAAGCAAGGGAAACATAAGCAAAAAATGAGCTATTAGGACTTCATCAAAATAAGTTTTCTGCACAGTAAACAATCAACAAAACTAAAAGGCAATCTTTGGAATGGGAGAAAATGTTTGCAAATGACATATCTAATAAAGGATTAGTATCCAAAATATATAAAGAACCTATAAAACTCAACACCCAAGAAACAAATAATCCACTTAAGAAATGGGCATTGGGGAATATTATGCAGCCATCAAAAGGAATGAGATCTTGCCATTTGCAACGACGTGGATGGAACTGGAGGGTGTTATGCTGAGTGAAATAAGTCAATCAGAGAAAGACATGTATCACATGACCTCACTGATACGAGGAATTCTTAATCTCAGGAAACAAACTGAGAGTTGCTGGAGTGGTGGGGGGTGGGAGGGATGGGGTGGCTTGGTGATAGACATTGGGGAGGGTATGTGCTATGGTGAGCGCTGTGAATTGTGCCAGACTGTTGAATCACAGATCTGTACTTCTGAAACAAATAACGCAACATATTTTAAGAAAAAAGAAAAAGAAGATAACAGGAGAGGAAGAAAAGGGGAATATGTCAGAGGGGGAGATGAACCATGAGAGATGATGGACTCTGAAAAACAAACTGAGGGTTCTAGAGGGGAGGGGGGGAGGGGGATGGGTTATCCTGGTGATGGGTATTGAGGAGGGCACGTTCTGCATGGAGCACTGGGTGTTATGAACAAACAATGAGTCATGGAACACTGCACCAAAAACTAATGATGTAATATATGGTGATTAACGTAACAATAAAAAAATTAAAATAAAAAAAAAAGAAATGGGCATTGGACATAAACAGACAAACTGATGGTTACCAGATGGGAGGTAAGTGGGGGCTGGGTGAAATAGCTGATGGGGATTAAGGAGTGCACTTGTGATGAGCACTGGGTGATGTATAGAATTATTGAATCACTATATTGCACACCTGAAACTAATAGAACACTGTATGTTAACTAACTGGAATTAAAAACTTCAAAAAAAAGTTTTGTTTTCTTTCTAGTTCCACATTGCAAGTAAACTTTTAAGAAACCATCACTCGTTGAGTTTTTGTGTAGTATCAAAGAAGAATATGCAGCCACTTGAAAAAACTATTAAAATATTCATTTTTCACAACTATACTACTTGCATGAGACCAGACTTCTCTAGATACTTCAACCAAATAACAATGCAACAGATTAAATGCAGAAACAGTATGCGATTTCAAATGTTTTTTAAAAGATTTTATTTATTTATTTGTCAGAGAAAGAGCACAAGCCAGGGGAGCGGCAGAGGGAGAGGGAGAAGCAGAGTCCCCGCTGAGCAGGGAGCCTGATGCAGGACTCGATCCCAGGACCCTGGGATCATGACCTGAACCGAAGGCAGATGCTTAACTGATTGAGCCAGCCAGGCATGCCTCAAATTTCTTTTATGAAGGCAGATATTAAAGTTTTCCAAAAAAATATGTAAACTCAAGTCTCTAAATAAAAATACATTACTTATATTAACATGCAATGAGTATACTATTGCTATCCCAATGAATAAATAAGCATTTAAAATACTTCTGTTTTAATTTTTAATAACAGTCAATAGTGATTAAGACAAGCTACATAAACAAAAACTCTTTGAGGCCTGCAATAATTTTTACAAGTGTTAAAGGAGTCCTAGGACCAAAAAGATAGAGAATCGTTACAGTTTATCATCACCAAGGAAGCACAATTTTTATAAATGTGGCTTAGAATTAGAGCAAAGGAAACTGAAAAAGAAAGATTAAAGTTTTAGAATCCTTGAGTTTGTCAGAGTGTAACAGAATTTGCTTTCACTTGCCAACGCAGCAATTTTAGTTTTATCTGCAATTCTACCAAGTCATTTAAGTGTAAACCCAGAATATTTATCAGCATAACTTTTCTGATAATAAAAACTTAAGAATTTTAAAAATAAAGTTAAGCCTGTATCTTTCCGTCTCAGGGCAGTTCATATTCCTTCAGTTTCTAAGACAAACTGCTTTGTCTTTTCAGATGGTATTTTTGACCAATTTATATTCATGAATATACACTTCTCCTTTGTGACTTCTTGCATGTGCAAATAGAGCAGTTAGTTGAGACTCAGGAAATTTGTCAACAAAAAGCTATCTATAAACTCTTAGATTATAACTCCATGGGAACAAAGGCTTTAAGTAATCCAATATCCCTAGCTCTAAAACGCCTACCTGCATAAACTTTCTGCATGTTATGTCAATTATTCCTCAAAGAAAAAAATATTTCTATAAGATGGTGTCTGGCACAATAAATGGTAAATAAATTGGGTGACTGAATCTAGCCATCTGGGTCATCTCTAGGACAAAAATGTCTGACTGTGAATACTGTGTTTGTCAGTTTCAGTCCTGGTATGTATACCTAGTTCTCCTTGATGGGTAATGAATTTTGAGACTATGGTAGAACAATATCCTAAAAGGGCTACTAATTAGGAATAACTGTCCAAATTGCATTAAACTAAAAGAAATGGCCTATCACACACTCTTGGTGCTAGAACCTAGAATTTGGGTTGTTTTTAATAAATAAAGAGGTGGGGGAGAAAAACAGTCCTAGGTTTTTAAAAAATATTTATTTAAAAATAAGATTTCTAAAAATACAGTACATAATACATTTCAAGAGAAGTAAAAATTCCACAATTTAAATTAAAAACAATCTGCAAAGAAAAACAAATATTACATGAATAAAAATTAAATCACTAAAATGTATTTTTTAAAAAAATTGTTAAGGTAGATACATGGTTTTTCATTTTAAGAACCAGTGTAGACTTTTCATTTAAACAAGTATATCTCAGATACATGGCTCCTGCTTGTCATCTTCCTCCCTCTTTTCAATCTAGTCTCATATCTCTCAACCATTATTTTCCTTTTTACCCTTAGTACTAGAAATGTTAGTGAAGATTTTCTTTAAATGCTCTTGAGGGACCAGACAAGGTAAAATAGACAATGCAGCAGAACAGCCCTCAGCTTTAAACATATGCACTGAATGAAAAAATACCTGACATATTTAAAAACAGGATCTTTATATGGCACTTGGAACACACCACTATTAAAAGTCTTTTATTGTAGGGATAGAACATTAGACACAATTAGAGGTTGACATGAGTCCCCAGATATTACAGATTTTGCCCATTCATCAATCTTGCCAGTCAGATTTTTTAAAAAGCCTACTCTGGGGACACACAGCCCATACAAGCATGGTCATCCGTGCTCAGGTCTCCCAAAGCCTACCCCACTGCCCCCTATTCCATCGTCCCCACCATGTTAGACTTGCAACTCACTTGTCTGAGTATCTCTGATTGTGGAGGAAATTCTCCCCATCATGTCATCTTAGTTGCTTCATTCTACCTATGCTGAAGTAGAACTTCTTTTTAATATTGATCTCTGGAGGACAACAGATAGTGGTGAACTATCCTCTACCAATAACTTGAACAAGTAACTGCACTCAGCCACATTAATTTAAATAATACATAAACAAGCCAAAAGACTCAGAACCAATATTGCAGCAACAGAATCTAGGAAATACATTGTTGACAATTAGAGAGAGACATACTGTTGCTTCTTTCCATTTTGCTTACAAATTTCCCTTTTACCTCGAATGGCATGTACATACGTATTTCTATATATAATTCAAATGATCCTAAGTCATATTTCATTTAAGTTACAGACTTGATTCTTTTTTTCCATTCAGAAATCACTGCAAAACCATATAGCGTATCTACATTCAAGGAGACATCTTCAGTTGATTGAAAACAATGCAAAACATTCTCAAATGTGATTGTCTACTTTTCCAGTACATGAATGGTTATCTTCTTGCCAGAAATTTTAACCATTTCAGTTGCAGTTTTAAGGACACTAAGGTAGTGTCTTGAAAATTTGTGGAAAAAAATAAGGAACCAGACTAGTATACACAGCAGTAGGACATTGGGACAATCACAAGTATTTCTAAAGGGTATTTTCTCTCCCCCCCGGCCTTTTTTTTGATAAAATGAACCACTAAGCAGAATTAGCTTTTAAAATAATCTTATTCTAACTTTTATGTTAAGTGAGTAACAACCTCCAGACTTCTTTTTTGTGTGTGTTTTGGTGAAGTTCAATTTTCTATTAGTAGTTTTGCTTTTAAATCAAGGTACATCTGCATTTCCTCTTGGGAAAGTGTGTGTATGTGTGTGTGTATACACATATATATTTTTAAAGGTGTTCTTTAATTTTATCTTTATTTGCAAAAGAGACAAATGGCAACATCATTGTTTAGTGCCACTAAGGGTTACATACCCCCCCATCCTCACACATAACACGGACACGGGATTCTTCACTTATAATCAGAATGGACCCTTAACTTTTCATTTTAGCATTTTGTTTCAGCATTCATTAAAAGGGCTCAATAAGCTATATAGCTCATTTATAGAAATAAAAGGAGAGTTCTTATTAGTTTTCACTGACTCCTGCAGAAAGAAAAACAAAATTAAAAAATCCTGTGAAAAGTGTTCAATTATCTTTTGTAACCTCAATCTATTAAACTACCTCTTAAAGTAGCCAATCTATATTAAAATGCAGAACGAAAAACCATACTAATATGCCGAACTATAAAAAAAAAAATTCCAAATGGGAGACATTTAAAACCAATTAAGTGGCGGCAGCAGTGTGCAAAAACAAAGATGTGTTCGTCAAAATTGTTCTTAGGAACACTGTTCACAAGGATGAGAGAAGTCTCAGTCAACCAAAAATTAAAAAAAAAAAAAGTTAACTCTTTGGTACAGGAATTAAAAATGTCACTCAATGCTAAAGTTAGTAGCACCAGGATGTTTTAGTTGTTGAGGTTGTAAACTGCTAACTTCAGGCACCAGTAGGTTAAAAGATCACCCGATGCACACTGGCAAGAGCACAGAGTTGCAACATGCAGACCATCGTGCCCTTTAGTTAACAGCCTATGCAGTTAAACCCTGTACTTAGTCAAACAGGCAAGCAAAACCACAAAAAGAAACACACCTTTTGTTGTTGCTCTTTTGTCCACATCTTTGTTCATACATAAAGCTATCAATACCACAAAGATCCAAGTGGTGAATGACTGTGGTGAGCACCACATCACATGTGACAGGTATTTATGATACCAATAGGTTAGGTGACCTTCGGGGAATCAAGAACTCCAAAACAGACCACATTTTAAAGTGAAAGTCATCCTCTATACACAAATTGCTGATTTTTCCTCTGGTGACAAAATTTACTAGAATACTTAGTATCCTTTCTCTGCAACAGGAGGCTTGTAAAAAAGGACCCGGTCTTTTCAAACTTTCGGCAACCTATTCATTTCTCCTCTGCATTCAATAGCTGCACCTTTCACGTTACTCATAACACTTCAGGTGAGCCTATGCTATATAATTATGATATTTAAAATTTAAAATCACTTCTCAAAGGCATCTAGCCAACTGATGAGAATCAGCAATATAAGTAAAATGACTCTTAACTAAATGCTTACGTGCAGTAGCAACCCTTACAGTAAAATGGTATCAACAAGAGATAAGGCTCAAATGACTGCAGCCAGGGGGAGTTTCCTGATGTCACAGAGACTGTAGCCCATCAACCCTGTTGCTGAGATGCTGCTTATCCATGTCCTGTCTAGCCTCCTCTCCACCCTTGTAAATGCCCCTGCTCTCTCTATCCAATTTTGGCTACTCACTACTCATTTGTACCTGCCCTCTATGGTGGACAAGGGGAAAACGACATACAATATTAAAAATATATATAATGATAATGGAAAATGGTGGCAATATCAACAACTGAAGAACTGTAAATACCACCGTTATTTCTGTTTCAAATCAGCACTAGCAAGGAAGTATTACAACATCTGAAGAACAGACAAAAATGAAGTAAATTTTGTTGTTAAAAATTGCACAACGATAATGAAAGGAGACATCAGAGAAAACACTTTCCTGAAATTAAGCCATCATCGTCCCAAAGGCAGCAGAAATGTCAAATACTGGTTGATGTATAAAATAACAACATGGGGTCAAACTACTTTAAGCAAGTTGCTCCTATTACTTCCTCACATTCTACTATAGGATATTCTAGAATTCAATTGAGAACGGCTAAATTCAGAGCATAATGAAATTTTTGATTTATAGATAAATTGAGGATGATTCTTAGAGTAAAAGGTAACAAATGTGGACATTAAATAATACTCATTCAACTGTTAATCATATGGTTAATAACACTAACAAGTAGACTATACTAAATGTATATGACTAACTACATTTGCCAATACTTATATTTTCAAAAGCAAGAGTAGGTTGGGTAAACAATCTAATACTTGTATCTATTAGTAAATTATTTAACACTTGTAAGTATAAGCTTTCCCAAATAAATTCTAGGTATATCTACATATATTAGAGGTGATGTCAAAAATTTATTTAATGAAGCAGCAATAGTTTAGTAAACTTGAGTTGGATAATCTATTGATAATACATCAAGTACAAGGGAAATAGTTAGAGACTAGAAAAAAGTCCAGGCAGAGACTAGCAGCTCTGTTAACATGAATGCCATTGTAAACCAGGGCTGGACACACTGATTTTATAGCAACATATGTGAGAACACTCAAACTGCCCTCTGGTCTAATACATAGAAAATTGTGTGGCCATAGTCTAAATTACTTCACATTTCCTGGTTGAAAGTGTTATTCTAACCTAAGTCTTTATGATTAGCACTCAAGAAATAATATATCCTTTTGGGTGAAACACACCTTCAAGTAATTACTTTTATGAAGTGACTTGAAAAAGCCTGATGATGAATATTTATAACTAGCCAGCATCCTTAGAGAAAAATACCTCTAAGCATTAACAAAAATTCACTGATGTTCAGTCTGACAGAACTTTTAGCTTAGTTGTTATACTGAACATTATCTATGTTTATGTGCTCTAATTCCATTACTATTAAAAGTAAACTATGCTTTCCTCTGTGAAAAGAGATTAATACATTAACTAAAATGTTAAATACAGCTATCTCTTATGTTAACCACAAATATTTTTAATACAACTCTTAAGCAAAATAGTATTTTTCTTATAATGGAACACCTTCACATATTTTAAAACTATATGTCTTAGTTACAAAGTACCAAAAGCTCTTTAACCGAATGCCTACTGTTTGAGGGATTCTGAACTCAGTCACTTTTTGCCTGCAATCTTGGGCCCATAAACACGTTTGTTTGCAGAAGAGAACAACAACAAATATAATTGTTCGAGAGGTGTAAGCTAGAGCATCTAGCTAAAAATCTTTCATTTCCAGAAGCCCAACTACAAACTTGGCTGATGTAAAGCATCCTTTAACATATATTTTGCTTAAAACAAAATGGAATGTTTGTAAGGAAATATTTCTTCCAACAAACAGATCACATCAGTAATCCCACTGCTCATAACTATTTTCTAATGCTCAACATCATTACTTATTTTCACAGCTATCCAAAATACATAACACAAAGACTACTAAAGTTACAGCTATAACTCTGAATGGGAGAGTTAAAAAAGAATGAAGAAAAGTACAGAAAGAATTATTAATCTCTTATTTTTTTCAACGCAGTAGAATCAGTCAAAAAAACAAAAGTCATTCCAAAACTGAGATTAAAAAAACTAAACGTATTTTTTTCTATATTCATTAAAACACATTAGGTACTTGCTTGCTGATGTAACTACAATAAGTTTCTGTGGTTTGTAATAAACTGGTCATTTTAGGTAATGGCTTTCCTAATTCTAAGGACTTAATTTGCCAAAGTAAAGGTTTAAAATAAAATTCATGAGGTGGTTTACATTTGTTTATCCTGATCTGATAGAAATTTCTAATGGAGAGTAAAAAAAAAAAATAAGAATATACATAAATGAAGCAAACTAGTTATCACACTTATATGAACTAGACGTTGCCATGATAAACTGGAACACACTGATTTTCATAAACCCTTACATTTTTGTACATACACTCCCCCTAAGTTCTGGCATGTTCAGAATTAGGCTATACAATTAATTGTGGTGCAGTAAATCTCTAGAGCCAGTATAATTACCCCAATTAGCCAAAAGAGGGCGCAGCCGGAACACAACTAGACTTCATGCACTCCCTAGGAAATTGCCAGTTGGTTTCTTCAAGTCCTGGCACAAGAATTATAAACCCAGTTAGGTGTGCTAACTTGGGAATACTGAAAGTTACAGCGTAAGTATATGTAGAGATATGCTTTAATACAGATTCTTATATAAATAGATCGATATATAGCATTTCTGCCATTCAAACAGAATAAATATATGCCTCGCCGAGTGTATCAGTTCGTATGCCAGTAACTTAGAGGAATCAAGTAGCGGGATCAGGACCGAGGGTAAAGAGAAAGAACGGAAGAAAATGTGCCTAGAAGTGGTGTATCTAGGAAAAACAAAAACCACCTTTGGAGCGGGAAAGAGACCACCTCTGGCTCTCATTGCTGAGGCAGAGGCTGGCACTGAGGACCTCCCAGGTGTGTACCTTTAAGGTAGCTACTGCTACTATATGAAGTATAAGTATGTCCATAAAACTCTTTAGTGGGGGGTCTAGAGTTGGCTTTGCTTTCTCTCAAGGTTCTCATTTGACAGGAATGTATACAGCATAAGGCATCTGACTGATACCCATCTATGTATCTACACATTACTTCCCTATAACAGTTCTGTCACCAGACCGAATTTGGTCAATATGTTAGCTTGTACAAAACCCAACCCAATTGCCTGACATGAACATACTAATTTTGTGGTTCATTAAGCTCTATAAATATACTTACTTCTCGTATTAAATTTCCTATGCATCTTATCAGCACCAATAAATATTTTCATCTGCCACTTCTAAATTTTTAATAAAGCACTGCAGTCAGAACATAAAAGACATGGTATTTATATCTCTGAGAACAGCTATTCAATTATCTTAGAAGATATTTACAATTCCTGAAAGAACTAACTACAGTATAGTTAACTGGATGACAATGGAAATGTTCGGTTTCATGATTTCTCAGGTGTGACTCCTGACTCTCAAAACTAACTAAAAGGAAAATATTGATATGCTCCAAGAACAGCAGACCCCTTCAATCTTCTCTTCAAGGCAAAGACTGTGAGTACATACATTTTCTAAAAACATATATGGATTTTGCAGTATTCTAATGGAAAAAAATGTAAAAGCTGAATTTTTCAAAGCATGCTAAATGTCTTTTCACACAAATCTTCTATGCTTTCCAAGAGACCATCCCCATTGCAACTTAAATTTGTATAAGCTAATGATAAATATAGATAATTACGTTTTCTTGTTGTAAGGTCATTTCTTAACATTAGCTACTAACAAAAGGTCTCTCAATCCAAATTTACAGTTGGCCGATTAAAATTTCATTTCAATTTGGGTGATTATAGGTACACAAAGGTTACTTACTTTTACTAGCAACTTCCTATAAATAAAATTTCATTATTTAGTTGGCCAATATCTATTACATATAAACCTTCAATGTGTAATTTTGGACCGACTAGTAGGTAAATAAAAGTAAAAAGTATATATATCCACGTGTGTGTTGTAAAAGCACAATATTCCTCCTTATATTGTACATTGTACACTATGTAGTACACTAGCATTTTAAAAACATATGCATTCTAATATAACTGTACTGGAAAAGGTACCTGTGGAATTATTGCAAATTCTCTACCCTTTTGCTCATCAAAATCTTAGGGTAAAACAGAATACATGCCCGTGTGGTCAAAAATTCTGCCTTGGAGCAATTACTTTAACAACAACCAACAATTACATCAGTACAGGGAAAAGAAGTGGGAAAGTTAATATGGAAAAAAATTCATCTTCCCTTTAAAATAAGGTAGGTAGTTGGTGTTTTATTTTAGTGGTGTTTTTAATTTGTTTTTGGCAAAGAGAAAAACAGAAAACATTAGAGAGCTACTTCTAAGAAAACACTGCCCTTTTTCTGTTGTTGTTTTTGGTTTTTTGTTGTTGTTCAATTCCATACTGCATTAAGAAAATCCTGCAGCACATATAAAAGGCAGTACTGCTATTTAAATTATGATGTATTTGAAAAAAGAAAATTTACATATAATATAAGATGTATCAACTTTTGTAAACCCGAAGAATTAAATTCAAATTTGGTTAGTACTGCTTAAGAGTGAAAAAATCTAAATAAACGTCTGAAATTTCCCATAAATTAAAATCTGTAACATTGTCGGTACTAAAAAAAAATATGTACAATTATTTTATTTCAATCACTGCCTTTGGGGTCTAATCACAAAAGCATTTAAAGAAATCCCTGGGGAAAGCTAATTTGAAAGTAAACATGCTTTAAAACTTAAATATAGATCTCGTATTAGTCCCACAACAGACCAAGATCACTATTAAAATAAAGCCTGGGGCACATTATGATGCCTAAGATTGGTGGGTGGATTTTAATTGACTTGAAGACTGTCATAGTTCTATTATCAGAAAACCTGTAACGCATTTCCAGCATGGAGGACCCATCTGTGCCCACCATCCATCTGTTTAGACGTGATTGGCAAAGTGGTAGGGAACTCGCAGTGGTTGCCTCTGCCTGAAAGGAATAAACCACAGGATCTTCCAACGAGTGCCAAAAACTTCTGAGAAGGTCTGCTGCCATGGCTTTCGGGGCCTCGATCTACAGAAGACAGCATTATTAGTGAAAGACAGCACTCCCACGGCGTACTTCAGTCAGCTAAAACAATACAGGTTGGCTGGGGATCCATTACTGGACTCTGATGAATTGTGTCCCAGCATCACAAATACAGCTTTTCTTTCATTATGGCATGCAGCTGAGTTTTAACTCCGGATAGCAGATATTGTATCTGTGTCGTCAATCAACCTAGGGCAACTTTTGAAGCAGAGGAGAATCTCGGGATTAACAGAATGTGTGTCAACAACACAGTAGCAAATCTCTTTTGATGTACTTTTGGGACAAATAATTTAACTTACTTTAGTTAGACAAGGAACAAGAAGGATCAGTACTTATTTTGTTTGAAAACTATCATGGCTTGAAGACCCCTACTGGAAGACTGGATTATGCTTGTCTAGCTCAGGCCTTAGACAGGGCCCCGAGTAAAAGCCATCATTATGTTATCTTTCCACTGCATGCACACATTTTTCAAATGTGGCCCGCTCTTTCCAGTTTTAAATAAAAAGTACTACAGACTTCACATTTATACTTACATTTCTTCACAACAGTTTGACATCTTTTCAATAGATGTTGTATCCTATCGAAAATTAAGGAAAAATTATACTCAGATGGAACAAAGTTATCAAGGCTTTATCCTATATCTACTTTATGAGGCTTTTCATCATATTCAGAGAATATTCTAAAGATTTAAGCAGTTTACATACGGGTACTAAGAATTTTAAATTACCACATACATTGCTGAAATCACCTTGACAAAAACAGAATGAACATTACACTGTGCCAAAAAAATTATTCAATTACAAAACCTCACAAAAATTGTAGGAGTCTCACTTTATTAAAATATAACCTTCTATTACACTTGCTTTCTTTGATAATTCTTTTAAAAGTCTACGATTTATTTTTAATTCAACTGTCAGTGAATATGCATTAAAAAATAAATAACAAAATGACGAATTAAAGGCACTAATGAACAGAAAACTGCCAAGAGGCAAAGAGGGCTACTGGTTCTGGATTTCTATAAACAAACACAAATCCAACAAGGCAATCTATGCATCTGCCATATTACAGCATCGATTACTCTGAAAAGTAAAATGAAACTATTTTTTTAACAGAAAAATCAGTAACTTCATAATAATACAATTTCTTATTATATGTTTTCTATAAAGCTCTAACACAAATATGTAAGCGAAACAATTCAACAAAGAGAAGACAGTTTTTAGACATGCTGGTTTCATTTACATTAAGAGAAAATCCATCGCTAGGCTGAGAAGCTGTGATGGTTAATAGCCAGAAAAATCAAAACACAAATCACGCAATCTTATTTTAGACATATATTTACATTTTAAACACATTTCAAAGTCCTACAAAAGAAAATATGTTCTTTTAAATATATGAAGGACGTGACAGAAGTTCTCCTCCTCTTATCCTCTACTTGAAGAGCTTGCTCACATAGGACAGGCGGACTACACTGTTACTAAACAGAACTATGACTCATGCAGATATCTGGGGTGGCAACTCCAATCCCAAGAACTTCGGCTGCAGACTCTGTTCCAATGGTAGGAATAAAAAAAACACTTTGACTTTAAAAATTTCTCCTTACAGCAGTTACGTCAACAGCTCACACTATTAAGTTCTTAATGTATGAACAGCCCACATACGAGAAAATAAATCTATTTTGTTAGATGACAAAGTCACCGACAGCAGTGTTTCATTTCCATATTTCCTGGGAATTTGTGACAAGATTGTAGATTAGCCACATATTCCATATTCATTAGTTTTCCTATCAGGCTTTGAAATTCATGGTGTCCAATGACAAGTCTATTTATAATTAACTTTTCTCAGTTCTGTTGCATTATTTCCTCAAAATAACGTTTTACTTTGTGACAACACAGTCTGCAAATACATGAGAACATTGGTTATGGGCTTAGAGGAAAGTGGAGCCTCAGTTCCACATCTGTACAGAAAGTGAATGAAGTAATCTGAACGGTTCTTAGCACTGATGGGCGACACGTTGCCCCCAAACAATGAAGGCAGCTTGTGCAACCAGGCAGAGGAAAAGACAGGACAGAGGTCTGTAAGTGCTCTTAGGACATGCAAGTAAATGGCTTCAAATCACAGTTGTGGATAATACAAACTATGTCGGGGTAAGAAAGACAACTACAAAGTCAGACTAGTACACCTAGTATTATAGTAAATTTTTGCTATGCATAAATTTACAATTTGATTAAAACTTTGAGGTACTTATTTGTGGCAATAAAAGAATCAACTTCAAAGACTTTGGATTTAGACTTCATGTGGGAAAAGCTTTTACTTCCAAGTGCTTTTGACATCTTTCCAGAATCTGGTTCAAGAAATAAGGAGAATAGTACCTGTTAAGTCATTATAAACAGATGGTTATTCTATCAAAGAATGTGATGTTTACCATGACTTTATGAACAGGATTTGTAAGGCTAGCCAGGAAAGGCTTTTTTTGTCCCCTCTAGAAATAGCAAATGCTTCTCTCTCTGAAACTCAGCTATCAAGAATACTGTTATAAGAAAAAAATACAATTTGTATTTGAATAGTCAAACATGGCACAAACACGTCCTTGGCACTTATAGAACGTGCTCAGAACAACACAAGTCAACATGCTATCACATTAGTAAATACAACAGGAACTGCAAACCAGAGGAGGAGAGAGGGTTACTAATGGCAGAACACTGAAAAACCACAAGTTAGTGCCCAAAGTGGCAAATGAGGTTTAATATACTTTTTTTGCATATGTTGCAAAGCAGGGAAATGTGGACTATTTTAGAAAGAAACACACTAAAAATAATTAAAATAGGTTTTGGTGCAGATAATTTCATTCAGCATAAAAGACTCAATACCGTTAGTGACCATCAGGAAATGACCAATAAGATACTTGCCATCTTTAAGGAGTATAAATACAATTTATAAATCCTTAGTTATACATAAAACTCAGCTATCCAGAAAAATTCGTCCTTCAAATAATGATAAGAAACAAAGTGTTTATAGTATGTTGTCTATAATCAGGATAATTTACCTCCAGAAAAATATTTATGTCACGATGATGGGTCTAATGACCAAAATATCTAAGACTTCCATCCATCTGCCTAACTAAGAGATATATGAAAATCCTTTCCTATTTTATTTTTAGAGAGAGAGCGCGAGCACATGCAAGCCACTGGGGAGGGGCAGAGGAAGAGGGAGAGAGAATCTTAAGCAGGCTCCACACCCAGCACAGAGCCCAATGTGGGACTCGACCTCACAGCCCTGAGATCATGACCTGAGCCAAAATCAAGAGTTGGACGCTTAACCAACTGAGCCACCCACGCGCCCCTGCTTTCTTATTTTAAAAACTGAAAGTTTATTTTCTAAAAAAGAATAAACCGGAAACAGCAAGACCTACATGGGCCTTGCCTATTTTATCAACTGATACTTTATCTTCTCCTGCTGGCTGATCTTACCCTAAGAAATGATCTTTCAGGTTCAGTCTAAGAAGATAAGTTAAAATATCCTAACTAATAAGATTATATCTGGAATGGGGGGGGGGCGTGTTCCTAACAGAAAGGGAGAGGAAACTAATTGTCTGTTAGAAAAATTAGGAGGAGTGGGAACCAGAGAGCAAGAATTTATCACCAGGCATTTCCTGGTTAACAGTCTTGAGAATCTAGCCCTCTTGGAATAGACAGCTTGATGATACAATCCATCCAACTGACTCATCCTGCTTTGAGTTCACCAAGCAACACTGCCATACATGTTGTCGTACAGGAGAAAGAATGTGCTGGGAAGTCCTTTTGGCACACCTGACTACTGCACATAAGAGAATAAACAGTCAATCTGGTTTATACAACTATCACTTTGGAGTCTGAAATTAAGAGTCACTGCCTCTGGATCTAACTCTGGAAACGTTTTCAAAATGGAGTTTCTAGACCTGCCAAACTGAAAACCTGATGCAAGTTAAGAGCATTCCATCACAAAGACAGTCCAATCTAACCTCGATGACTGCCTATCACTCTTTATTCTTACTTTACTCTGTTGCACATACCTTATTCAGTGATTCTGTTGATTTAATCTGGAGTTAAAAAAAATGCTCAGGAACTTTTTTTCACAACTAGAGATTATATACCTGTTTTATCTATTACTAATGTCTATTAATTCTAAGACAGACTTTTGCTTGACTTCCTAGCACCTGTTATCAATGTAGGGACAGCAGCTTTGTTATTTTCCATAGCACCCAGCAGCATATGTTGTGTCAAGTGGGTACTCAATATATGTTCGCAGCACGAAACTCACTGAACACGGACATAACTAGCATGATTCCTTAATTTTTTTGTTGCAATCCAAAGAGAGAACATTTCCTGTTAATCACAGCTCTCTCTCCTCCTTTGAAGCCAGGACTCACTATACTCATTTGAAATAATTGGTTTTTTAAGCATCTATCTCCAACAGAGGACCAGCTATTTTCTTTTATTAGAGACCTGGAGTTCACATAAACATTTAATCAGTCATGGAACCAAAGTGAGAAAGCTGTAGAGCTTTTATGTATAGTCACTGAAAATCTCTTTCCAAAATAATTCCTGTACTTCTCTTCATCAAGCCACTTTCTGGCTATATAAAACCATGGGAAAGTTACTAAAACTCTGTATCTCAGTTTTCCAAATAATAACTCCTTACTCATAGATTTTGGTAGCATTAAATGAGTTAATATATGTTAGAGCCCTTAATAACTCCTCAATAAATGGCAGTCCTACTTTTTACTGATATTGCCTGCTATGCTTTTTATTGATATTGCTTCCTACTATACTCTTTTTTTGAGAGGGCTTAGAGATACAGTATCTCAATTACATCAGAATATAACTTCTAAAAGGTGGATTTTATAATGAAAGATAAAATGACAAGGACAACGGGAGACTACACAGATAAATCCAATGTCCACAAGGGGCTCACAATTCAGTTGAAAAAAATAAGTACTATGCACATAAGCCAGGATTCATTTACTCATTTATCCATCTATCAAAAATCTACTACGGACCTATGATAACACAATCCTTAGTATCAAGGAGTTTACAGTCTAGTGAAAGCAGTCAAGTATACAAGATAACCCAACAGAAATACACAGAGAATGCCAGAGAGAATGGTTACATACAATAACACATTGTGTAAGTCAGCCTTAACCTAAACGTATGAAACAGCTGGAAACTATGTTCCCAATCAACACTCCAGGTCAACTACTCTTAAACATTTTTAATACAAAATTATACTTTCAATAAGATTTTTGGTTACCAGTATACTGGTAAGATGGGCTGATGTGCCTCTCTGGCTAAGATTCAGGGAGTAACTAATATACTGACAAAATGTGACAGAGAAGTATATGAATTGTTATGAGAAAGATCTACAAGTTAACTATAAATATAGGATTCAGTATTTTCTCCAATCCTACGGTAATGTTTTAAAGTCAGATAAAAAAATTCATGTAGATTCAGAACATGAGAAAATAAAATGAATGTTTGGGTAAAAATGCAAGTAAAATGAAAACTCTTACATGTTTAGCTTCTTTACTAAAAAAAGCATCAATTTAATCATTCAAGCAATCAGTAATGCTTTGAGAAAATTAAAATGCAGTATTCCTATGGAAGAACTTCTAGCAATAGATTTAAATAGTTTGTAATTACTTGTAATTTTATCAAAAATACAAGGAGGTTATGACATTGAGCCAGAGAGATGACACAACATAAATAGATTTTTCACAAAGGAACAAGTTTATGCCAAAGAGCAATCCAATCCCACACATAATAAATTTGATGCTAGCAGGCATTTTTTAAAAGAATGCTTTTATATTACTATGCAACGTAACTTATTAATTCTTTGGCAAAGGGGAACCTAGGTACTATAAAGTACTCTACATATTCAAAGTTCAAAGAAATATTAATTAGCCAATATTTGTGTATAATATTAAAAGCATGTAAGAAATGGCACTTAAAATCTTAATGATTTTTCTAGGTTTTTAAAAGCCACTGAGAAGATATTTCATAAAATATTACAACTAGAAGTATTCTATTAGAAATACGTTTTGTTTTTCTTAAACAAAAAATATAATTCAGGAAAGAAAAGAAAATGCTATACAGAGCACCCTTTATAAAAATGTTAAGTGAGCTGGGCTCAGCATAATTAGCAATGATTTCCATATTTGCAATGCTGATTTGGGAGTTGAGTAAACCAAACATAATTTGTACAGAGACTGTACTGAATGATGTTAATTCACCACATTGATTCAGTGGGATACTCGGCAAAATTTAATTATAAGGATTAATAATCTCAGGACTATATTTCTGGGTACATATTAAAAGGCAGGTAAGCCCACTAATTGTCTGATTAATGAGAATGCTATTTAATAGATAATCTCATTTAAACTAATTGAACATTTTGAACATAAGATACTTTTCATTGCATAAGATAACCAAGTTAAAATTAAGTCACCCCTGCATTTGTGATTCTTTCTGTATTTATTTAAGTAATCATGAGTCAGTATGTGGTGGGGAGGGATGTTTTCCTCCTTTTAATTTGAAAAGCTTTACTTCAAGCTATCTTTAGTAATTCGAGTAGAGTCCAACAATAGTACCTGTGAGACCAAATGCAAAAACTCAATTTTTTTTCTTTGCGAATTTAAAGCAGAAAACCACAGCTAAATACATTTTCCCCACTCTACCCTCAACCTCACCACAACTGAGAAAAGCACTATGCTCCAGAGACTCCATCAAAAGCTTAAGCTATTATATCAACTCCACGGTGCCCAGAAAACAAAAATGCCTGTATACAAAATCTAGATAAACTGTCAGAGCACTGTCACGGTACACAATAGCTCACTGTCAGAAGCTCACCAGAAGGCACTGTACCAGCTGTTACAGCGCTTCTTGATGAACTCTCCCCAAGCCCAGGGACTGAAAACATGACTAACACAGTCATCCAGCACCATTAGTATTGGTGCTCATCAGAATGGACATTATTCTTGGCTGTGTGTGAACTACTGCTCAATGAGAAATTCTGACAACATCAATTACATTAATAACATCACTATCCATTTCATTCGGAAACAAACAGAAAAAGGCTAAGCAGGCTAAGTAAGGAGTAATTAGAATAATCTGTTCCCTAAATAAAGAATACTTCAAAGCAGGTTGCTTTGGAAACATTTTAACTTCAATATTAATTTTAGTAAAAATGTACAAACATATATTTAAACATATGTCTAAAATTAAATCTAAAAGTAATCAAAGGTAATCCTTTAAAATTGGGTTTAAGATTAGTCTATTCCACAGAAACATCTGGTTGAGTTGAGATCTTTTAACCTTGGAAATGAGATTAGAAATCCCGTTTTTAAATTTAATTTCTAGTTATTTTATCTGGGTCACAGATAATCTGCTCTTGCTTAAATCTGAAATATCAGATAGTCGTCACTGTGATTATCCTGTTACCTTCTACTATCAATAAGAAGACAGGATCTTCCCTCTCAAGTGGAGAGAAATGATTTATTTATTCCAAGAATAATGGGAGAAAAATTACTGAAAATGGGTGTGCTGCTTCCTCAAAGCCTCAATCTAAACCTAAAAAAGACAGCATTTGTTTTGCCTGTTTGTTGTCTAATAGGTCTATATTCAAGTTATGTAATGACATAGTTTATATAATGAAATAATACCCCTACCAGTGTTTTCCCAAAATGCCTCCTGGTCTTTGGGTGCAGGAATAGGGGAAGGAGGAAGACTTCAGTGGAAGGATTAAATTTATTGTGTACTAGACAGTTCTGATGTCTGTAGAAATTATACATTTGCAAAACATTCAAAAAAGAATGCAGTGTTAAGAGAAATTTTCTTTCTTATGCTTTTTTTTTTCTTTCTTATGCTACCTAACAAATTCATCACTTCTTTCACATTGTGAGAGATGCATGGATTCAAATTATGACCGAAACATGCCCAGGTGTGAAATTTCCTGTGGAGAGTCTGATTTTTTTCATAAAATGAAAACAGCAAGCATACTGTATTTAAAAAAAGTAAGCAAAATCTCTATATTTTTAACTTTAATTAAAATATATTTTATTTTATTTAAATACTAATAATTCATTGGATTTAAAATTAATACTGAGGTTTAACAACCTTAAATAATTAAGCCTTAAAGAGCCTTAAATCAATGTGAGGAGGAGTGCACTCTGGAAACCTTAAAAGAATTTTTTTTTTTTAATCCAAAAAGAGTGATGATAGAAGGTCACTATGAAAGCCCAGGTAAATGGAATTGAAATTTGCTGTAATTGTTCAAAGCACTTGGATTCAAGAGGAAGTAGAGTGAGCAAAGACTGGACTAACAAAGGTATACTTTCCCTTAACACTGCATTCGTTTTTGAATGTTTTGCGAATGTATAATTTCTACAGACATCAGAACTGTCTAGTACAGAGTATTCTGAGAGGACACTATATGTATACAGAAAGGAATGAAAGTTTTAGAGAAAGCATTATAGAACAAATGTGGTTTCTACTTAGTTTTAGAAATAGCAAAACATCAGAACCAACCTCCCCATCTTAAGACAATGAAATGCTGTTCAGTATTATAGCAAAATAAAAAATTCTGCAATTTGAAAACTATTAACATGTTGGCAATATGGAATAGAGTCAGAACAGAATCTGGTATTACACATCTTTTAAAAACCAAGAAATTCAATAAATAATTTTAGGGTCAACTCAGAAGTGAACACTCAAATTTTAGAGCAGGGATTCTTAAAGATTTTGAAGCTCTTGCTGCCAAACTCCTCTCTCTGAAGCTTCTGAGGTTGCCGGGTGAGAAGGAAATTGCTGCCCCCAGCTATAAACCCCAACAGCCCTTATAAGTAACTTGTACTCTTAGCAGCAATGTCCCAAATGTCCATTTCCAGTCATTCATCATAAGAAATCGAAAAAAATCTGAGAATTCTTATTCCAGGAGATACAAATATATACCAATGATTTTGGTAAATCCAAAAGTGAAAATTCAAAAAATGCAAGTATAACCTGGCAATTCTGACATGACTTATAGACAGACTATAAAGTAATTATGAATTAGTATAAAAGTAGAGAAAAGATTTTAGGCAAAGACCTACTCTCGTCTTCACCACTGTTATTAATACCATGTTATTTATCATCATTAGAGAAGTCATGAGATATTAGAAAATATTTCAAGTTGAGTAACAAAAATAATTTAAACAGACATTATACATTCCATGAACAGCCAATAAGAACATGAAGGGAAAAAAAATGTAAACAAGCATTGAGCTCTATTAATGATTTGCATGGTGAATAATTTGCTGCCTGCAATTTATTTTGATATGTATTGAAACACGTAATAGATTGATAGACAGTTTGACATGATAAAGCAAGTATTCTAATGTTAATTGTGGTCGTAATTCACTGTAAATTTAAAATTTCCTGTGTGTTTAATGTTTTTCTTATAAAACCTAGGGAGGAAAGGTTATTATGAGTACCTTATAAAGTATGCAAACATAGGTTATACAAGAAATATGTTTTCCCTCCATTTCTGACTGCATTCTTCCAGTTTTATTCAGAGGCTTGTCACCACTACCTGTATCTAGCTCCCCACCCCTAGGCAACCCCTCATCTCCTTTCCGTTTCTACAGACTTGCCTATTCTGGACATTTCATATAAATGGAATCACAAATACAGGGCCTTTTGTGACTGGTCTCTTTCACTTAGCATAACGTTTTCAAGGTTCATCTATGTTACAGCATGTATCAGTCCTTTACTTCTTTTTATGGCAGAATAAGACCCACTATGTGGATATTCCACATTTTGTATATCCGTTCATCAGCTAACGGACACCTGGATTGCTCCCAGTTTGAGGTTATTATGTATGAATAATGTTGCTATAAATATTCATGTACAAATATTTGCACGGACATACGTTTCATTTCTCTTGGGTATATACCTAGGAGTGGAACTGCTGAATGAAATGATCATTCCATGTTTAACTTTTTAAAGAACTGCCAGACTGTTATCTGTCTGCACTGTTTTCCATCCCTACTAGCAGTGTGTGAGGGTTCTGATTCCTCTACGTCCTGACCAACCTTATGTTACCATCTTTTTTTATTACAGCCATCCTAGTGTGTGTGAAGTGGTACCTCATCATGGTTTTGATTTTTATTGCCCTGATAACCAATGATGTTGAGCATCTTTTCACGTATTTGTTGTCCATTGGTATAAGCTATTTGAATGAATGTGCATTCATATCCTTTGGCCGTGTTTTAATTAGGGGTTTTTTTTTTAGTACTGAGTTACAGGAGTTCTCTATCCTAGATATAAAAGCCCTTTATCAGATATAGGATTTACAAATATTTTCTCCCATTCCATGAGCTGCCTTTTTACCTTTTTGATCTCGTACTTTGAAGCACAAAAGTTTATAGTTTTATTTATCCATTTTTTTCTTGGTTGTCTGCACTTTTGGTGTCATATCTAAGATATTATTTCCTACTCCAAAATTTACTCCTATGTTTTCTTCTAAGAGTTCTATCATTTTAGATCCTCATTTAGGTCTATGATCCATTTTGAGTTAATTTATGTATATGGTGTGAGGTAAGGGTCCAACTTTATTCTTTTGCATGTGTATATCTAGTTATCCCAGCAGCATTTATTGAAAAGACTTTTCTTTCCCCCGCTGAATAGTTTTGGCACCGTTGTTGAAAATTAGTTAACTATATTCATATACATATATCTCTGAACTTTCAATTCTATTGTCATTTATCTATATGCGTATCCTTGTGCCAGTAGCACACTTTCTTGATTACTGTTACTTTATAGTAAGTTTTGATAGCATTTTTTTCTCACTATACATTGTTTTCACTGAACATATTCTGGTAAACACTTATGCTTACATACACAATACATATGCTATACATAATATAATGGGGATCTTTTATAACATACATGATTATTTACACACGTCAATAAATAGTTTCTACAAAACAAATGTGTAGAGGTTGATCAAAATGACTGTGCCTTTTAAGGTTTAATACACACTGACAACCCTTCAAAAAGGTTATGCCAATTTACCACCATCGACGATGTATGAGAAAACCTTAGCCTACATCTTCTACAATGCAGAATATTATCAAACTTTTAAATCCTTACTCAATATAATTTTTCTCACTTTTTGAACTTCTCTGTTGTGATAAATCCCATTTGGCTAATAAATACATGCAAAAAAATAAATAAATAAGACCCAATCACTAATAAAGTGTTTCTAACCAGCACCTCCATTTTTTGGATTTTATCTTAAATAGTCTTAAATTGTTTAAAGAGGAAAAAGAGATGGTCAAAGTAGTGTTATTTGTAATATAGAAAAAAAGATTACACACTAGATGCTGATCAAAAGGCAAAGTGTTAATATGGTATGTTCACTAAACAGGGTATATCCAACTATTAAAAACTGTAAACATGGAGTCTGTAGGCATATGGAAATATGCCAATTTTTAAAAGCAGGATACAAAACTGTATATATACTCTATACACTGATTGTAACTATGTTAAAATTACACAGGCATATGGAAATGAAAATATATAAATGACTATGTGGTAATTTTCTCCTTTCATTTCTAAACTTTTTGTCACTTCTTAGAATTAAGTTCATAATTAGCAAATGTGTTCATAAATACATTACATTAAAAAATATACTTACTGTGATGATGCCAATTAGTTGAGTATAAAAAAGTCCAGTTATTCCAACTAACATAGTAATGCCCATAAAGGCAGCTAGTCTCATTATGGCCAATTCATGTCTAACAACAAAGAGGTCCTATAAGAAGAGAGAAGGCAGACTTAAAAACAAATTGAAAAGTTACTTATAATTGCAGTAACCATCAAGAATTAACCCATAACACTGCCCCTTATTTTCTTAAAAAAATACTCTCCCCCTTTTGAGTTTATTCCACTTAATCACTATATAAATATTTGAAAATTTCAAAAATAATTGTTTTTAATTCATAGTAGCAAGCCAAAAAATAGGATTTTTACTACTCTTGTGTCGAAAAACCCCAATCCTAAAGTTGCAAATTAGCCACACTTACTGTTTGTAGCAAAAACCAAAAAACAAAACAGAAACCTCCAGAAAACACAAACAAAACATATATAATCTTTGGTTACACAAAAGGAAATTTTATTATTATACTGCTAAAGAGTTTGAATGCACAAGCATGACTCATAGTATTAAAGTTCAGGTGACCAAGATACCCAGAGATTATGTGACTTAGTCAAAATAAGGGGGAAATATTAATGATAGGATTGTGTGGACAAGTTCTCTTTAAGCCTACTTCATCCATCCATCCATCCACCCACTCAAACACCACCGCCAAGCACTGCGCTAAGTAATAGAAAAGTAAAAATGGGAAAGATATGGTCCATACCCTGAAAAAAACTGCAGCTTATTTAGGGAGAGAACCCAATTTTATGAAACTCCGAAACAGTGTGATCTATGTTCTACCAGGGATATATGCAGAAGACTGTAGAAACATCAAGCAATGCCTAGACAGGAAGGAGACATGTAAATGCTGTGAGGGAAAGCTGATTTCCTGTCTCGGGGCATAAAAATGAGTGTCTTGAAAGTGAACCCAAGAAAGTGGTGGAAAGACAGGCAAACAAGAAGCATTTCATTTACTCTGTTACCAAGCAGACAGACTCGAGGAGTGAGACGGAGTTCTGGAAACCTACAGCGGCTAAACTCTGCAATAACACTTCCACAGTGGACAGAAGCAACAGATGAATGGGAAGGACCCCCAAAATATAACCACCCACATGCTTTTTTAACAGTGATTCAGGTTAAGGCTTAAAGGTATCCTGGTAGCAACATGAAAAATAGGGAGGTCACCGAACATAATGAGCTTGCTTAAAACAAAAGAACTGATGCTTTTCGATGTATCACTGTGACTATCCACCAAACTCAAGCAGAAATCTGAGTCTACGCCCAAACCGCTCAATTCATTGGCTTGGAAAAACTTAAACTCCACCAAGACACTTACGATGCTGTATAGCAGTCAGATATTAGGCAGTCATTTCAAATGCTCAGTGAAAAGAGCCTAGAGTCCTTACCAATCATGTAAAGATGAAAAGATGGAGCCATGCATGATACAAGAAATTAAGTGCAGAATGGAGCACTGGGTGTTATACGCAAACAATGAATCATGGAATACTACATCAAAAACTAATGATGTAATGTATAGTGATTAACATAATAAAAAAGTTAAAAAAAATTAAGTGCAGTAAGTTCTGCTATAATGCTGTTTGAAAAGACAAATTTGTTCCAACGTGGTCCATACATTAAACAACTTGAGCATAGCAAGAATTCTGTGTTTGCTTATTGTGATTTCATCTGCAAGAAACCCTAGATGAACACGGAAAACTGAACCCAGCTAAATTAAGGCCTATGGGAATACACAAAACACATGCGTACACCCAAACACCTATCGACTACCACAACTGATCCTCTGTGTTAGAAGCCTCACTCATCCACATCTGCTATTACACCTTTCCGATTTCAGATGACTCTCCTTCTGTTACTTCCCAGCACATCACTTACTGTAACCCATCTCTTGCCCACTGCCACAACAACATGGCAGGTCTCTTTTAAGGTAAAGTGTCAAGTTTGGTATCGTATTTATGTATTTCTCAACTATTTAACATGTGTGAAACCGTGCTGCTGATAGTATTAGGTTCTGACCCTTTTGAGTGTCACTGACAAAGTTTCTGAGTGTTGTGCCTCCATCTTCCCATAAGCTCTGTGGTTTTCACTGCATAATTTTACAGAGTAGGGTGAATTTCAGCAATGCACATATGGGGGTCGCCTGGGTGGCTCAGTCGTTAAGCGTCTGCCTTCGGCACAGGTCATGGTCCCAGGGTCCTGGGATGGAGCCCCACATTGGGCTCCCTGCTCAGTGGGAAGCCTGCTTCTCCCTCTCCCACTCCCCCTGCTTGGGTTCTCTCTCTCACTGTCTCTCTCTGTCAAATAAATAAATAAAATCTTTAAAAAAAAAAAAAAAGAAATGCACTTTTGGTGTAATAGTAGAGCTTGGTGTAGAAAATATACCATATATGACCAAATAAAAAGCATCTTCTCTTCTCCCAGTGAAAAGCTCTCAAACAAATTTTGCCACCTAGAATTTATAAATGTTGAGGATGATGAGACTGTAAGATCTAATTCTAATATTACATTTATTCACCAGGTTGCACACTTATACTTAAGAGTATTCGTGTAAAACAGTAAAATACTTTGAGAAATTTCTTTTTATCACTCTTAACATTTTCAAAACATAACTGCATTCCAAGATTACACACACATATTGAACATCTACAGTACTAAATCCAAATCTTGGTCATTTAGCAAAGTTCTTCAGAGCACAACATCTTCACTTTACATTTTTTTTGATGTAGCACTTTTGGGATCTAAAGATTCGCTTGGAAAACTTTATCCAAATCACAAGAACCCTTTTGCTATTCGAGATCTTTCCTACATATTCAGCGTTATGGCTGAATGTGTCTCCCTCAAAACCCATTATGTTGAAGTCCTAATTCCTAGTACCTCAGAATGTGACCGTATTTGGAGACAGGGCCTTTAAGGAGGAGACTAAGTTAAAACAAGTCCCTTAGGGCTGGCACTAATCCAATCTGACTGGCGTCCCTATAAGAGGAAACTGAGAAACACAAGACACAGCTCAAGCACAGAGGAAAGACCAGGTGAGGACACAGCAACAAGGTGGCCCATCTGCAAGCCTGGGACAGAGGTGTCCAGAGAAACCCAACCTGCTGACTTGCTCTTCGACTTCCAGCCTCCAGCACCACAAGAAAATGAGTTTCTGTTGTGTAAGCCTTCCAGTCTGTAGCATTTTGTTATGGCAGCCCTAGCAAATGGATATAACAACTGTATTCCTTTATCATTTTCATTTTCCCCATTTCTTGTTAAGAAATGTGCTTATATCCAGGAAATGCATAAGATGTAAGTTCAGTTTAGAGAAAAGTAACACCACCCTCTCAAGAATGAGAACATTTGACAGCATACAGAGCTTTCATCTGTGCATTCCTTCCCCATCACATTCTCTCCCTCATCCCTACCCTGAAGGTAAAGGTTACTCATTCTTCATACCATTTGGATATTACCAAGTTTTAGTTGTATATTGCAGATACCTTCTATTCTGAGTCTACCGTTTCACTTTCTTTATGGCATATTTTGATAACTCCAAGGGCTTCAATTTAATGTAGACCAATTTATCAATCTTTTCCTTTAGTGCTTTTTATTTCCTGTTTAAAAAACCTTTCCCAATCCTGAGGTAATAATGGCATTTTTCTATATTATCATCCAAAGCCTTTAAAAGCTCTGTAGCTTTGCCTTTCCGATTTAGGTCACTAATCCACCTGGAATTGATGTTTATTCTTTTTGTGCTCAGTGAAATACAGGGGTCTGAATTTATTTTTACTATATGGATATCCATGTGTATTTCCAGAAAAATTTTAATTTAAGTCTTTCAAGTTACAGTACACAATCAGATACACACACACACACACACAAACACACACACACACACATATTTTCTCTATTAAGCTTCATATTTTCCCCCCAGAGGTCTTATACTTTTTTGGCCATATTTAATTCAGGAACTTCCTGTTTCTTGATTCTATTATAAATGGTTTTGCTATTAATTTCATTGTCTAAACGGTTGTCGGCATACACAAGATTTTTTTTTCTAATCTGTTAATGTGATAACAACACTGATTTTCTAACGTAAAAACTGCCTTTCATGTCTAAGATAAACTCAACTTGATCAGGCTGGTTACATATATATCCAGATTCAGTTTGCCAATATTTTGTGTAGAAGTTGTTTATCTATGATCATAATCAGACTATAGTTTCCTTTCATTCTTCATTATCTTTGATAAGTTATATATTCAGCATATGCTGTACACATAAAATGAGCTGGGGAGGGTTCCCTCTTTTTCTGTTCTTTTTAAAAAGAGTTTGTATAAGACTAGAATTATTGTTTCCTTTCATATTTGATAGAGCCAGAACTCACTGGTAAATCTGTGAATATGCTTTGCAGAAGTTTTAACTACTCACTCATGGTTATAGAACTCATCCTGGTTCCAATTCCTTCCTGAAGCAATTTTCTTCTTAGAGCTATACTATGCTTATGATCAGGAAACTCAGTACTGTTAAAGATATTCAACTCTCCAAACTGATGTATAAAATCAATACAATCCCAATAAAAAATCCCCCACCAGCACAGCATATAGTCTACTGACAGCAGTTTCTCTTTAATTTTACTTTGTTTTGATTTGTACAAATTGCTAAGTAAGCTGTTTCTAAATTTCATAGGAATGAACAAAACACAACGAATACATACCACTCCTATATAAAAAGAAAAAGGTGGGAGGGTTTGGCTTACTGCATGCATTCTCAATATAGGTAATATGGCCCCCAAGGAGGGAGAAAATTGGTTCTTCCCGGGGGAAAAAAAATCACCTATTTCAATAGTTTTGTGGCCATACACAAATCAAACCTACCTGACAAAATCTTATTCCTTAGTATTTAATTTCATAGAGGGAAGGGGAGAACATGTCTAAAAAGGCTCCCAAGGGAGCAAAAATAATGAAAAAAAGAAGAGTCTCCACTGAATAACAAGATTTGCTATAAAACTATAGTTATGACATGGTACAACCACAAGGACAGACAAATAGACCAATGGACTAGCAAAGAACCAGAAACAGATACACACATATATGGCTTGGTTTCTGACAAAGATGGCACTGCAGAGTAGAAAGAATTATCTTTTTAATAAATGGTGCTAAATCAACTGGCTATCCATCTGTGGAAAAAAAAAAAGGAAACCCTGATTCATATCTCATGAGAGACACAAAAATCAATTCCAGGTGGAAATGTAAAAAAATATAATACTTGGAAGACAACGTAGGAGAATTATATTGATGATTTGGGGATAGAAAAAGACTTCTTAAATTGAACCCAAAAAACACTAACCAAAAAGGAAAAGACTGATAAGTACATTTAAATTAAAAACTTCTGTTAATCAAAAAATACCATCAACAGAGAAAAGGTAAACTAGAGAGCAGACAATATTTATTATACATACTCAAAAAAGAGTTCAAATCTAAAATGCCCTACAATTACCAAAAAAAAAAAAAAGTCAAATAACCACCCCACCACCACCACCACCACCACCAAATAGGCAAAATACTTACACAGGCACACTGTGTAAAACAGGCTATTCATGTGGTCAGTAAACATATGAAAAGGGGCTCAATACCATTAGTCATTGGAGAAATGCAAATGAGAACACAATCAAGTACTGCTCATCTCCAGCAAAATGGCTAACTTTAAGAAGACCTGAACGAGGGGCGCCTGGGTGGCTCAGTCCACTGAGCGGCTGCCTTTGGCTCAGGTCATGATCCCAGGGTCCTGGGATTGAGCCCCGTAGCGGGCTCCCTGCTCCGCAGGGAGTCTGCTTCTCCCCCTCCTTCCCACTCATGCTCTATCTCTGTCTCTCTCAAATAAATGTTTAAAAAAAGAAAAAAGAAGACCTGAACGAGTATTAGTGGGGCTGTGAAGTACTCTGAACTTATATTCTCTACTAGTGGGGGTTTAAATTCATAGGACCACTTTGGAAAACTGTATAACAGTATCTAAAGGAACACAGATATATCCTTTGAACACTATCACTTCTAGCTATAAGTCAAGGGAAATACATGCACATATACAGGAGAGACATGAACAAGGCTGCTTTCTGGCACCATCATCTCTAACAGCCCCAAACTGGAAACAATGTAAATGTCCATCAATAGAATGGATAAATAGTCTTAAATTAAATGAAATACAGTTGACCCTTGAACAATATTGGTTTGACTGGCACCAGTCTAGTTATATCCAGATTTTTTCCCCTATATTATACATGTATTTTCTTTTCCTTATGCTTTTATTAATAACATTTTCTTTTCTCTAGCTTACTTCATTGTAAGAATACAGTATATAATACCTATACAAAATATGTGTTAACCGACTATGTCATTGCTCAGGCTGTCAGTCAACAGTAAGACTATCAGTAGTGAAGTTTTGGGGGAGTCAAAGTTATACATGAATTTTCAACTGCACAGGGGGTCGGCTCCCCTAACCCCTGTGCTGCTCAAGGGTCAACTGCACCATGAATAAATTTACAGTGATATTCATTACAATGAAAAGGAACTATGTCTAATAACAAAAAGAATAAATCTTATAAGAATTGCTCAAAGAGGATTTGTGATAATTCACTGGGCTGTTTGTTTTTATTTGTGTACACTCCTCTGTGTTTTACAATATAGAAGGTACAAAAAATTAAACTACACTTGAGAAGAAAGTTGTGACCTTGAAAAATACAATATAAAAATACTTTGATTTCATAAAGAGAAACAAAACTCTTTTAAAATACAGATAACAAAATGGAAAATAAAATTTGGTTACATATGGCCTATGAAAGGAGAGACAAAAAATGTCAAATAAGTTATAGGAAAGGATATGAGACAGAAGGAAAAAAGGAGAGAGGAAGAGTCCCACTGCTCTGTGATCCCATCTACCGCTTTCTTCCTGGGCCACTCCGATCCCACCATATTGATCTCCTTGCTATTTCTTGAACACATCAAGCAAACTCCCACATCAGGGCTGTTACATTTGTTCTTCCTGGCAAACTCTTTCCCCAGATACCCATGTTTGCTTCCTCACTTTCTTCAGGTCTCTGCTTAAATACCACCTTATTAGAGACCCAATTTGTTTATTTTTATTGGAGCCTATTTGCTTGTTTTTCCTTGACCAAACTACAGAAACTCCCAGCATTCCTTATCTCCTTGGTCTATTTTATTTCTTTCCCTAGTACCTACCTCCACCCAATATATATCTATTTCTTTATGTACTTCCTGCTGGAGTATGTGCAGGTACTCGCTCAGCAGGAGGTACATTTCTTTTTTTTTTTTAAGATTTTATTTATTTTTTGACAGAGAGAGACAGCGAGAGAGGGAACACAAGCAGGGGGAGTGGGAGAGGGAGAAGCAGGCTTCCCGCTGAGCAGGGAGCCCAATGCGGGGCTCGATCCCAGGACCCTGGGATCATGACCTGAGCTGAAGGCAGATGCCCAATGACTGAGCCACCCAGGCGCCCCCCAGGAGGTACATTTCTTGAGGATGAGGACTTCTGCCTTTTTGTTCAATGATGAGTCCCTGGAACCTAGAACCAATTCTAGCTCACAGCAGGTACTCAGTGAGTATTTACTGAATGAATCAATGAAAAAGAGGAAGAACGCTAGACAAAAGAGCAGAGTCTCCTCCCCACAACATGTGAAGATGCAGAGCCCTGCCTATAGAGACTGCTGTACACATGCAACAGTGTAGATAAACACAGAAAAAGAAACACACAGGCAACATGTACACACACACACACACACACACACACACACACACACACACACACCACAAACCAACAGAGGAAGAGAGGGGCGCCTGCACGGAATAATACTCCTACATTCCTATCTGGCAATCTTTTGTAATGCTATCAATTAAACTTCCAAAATGTTATAAAACTAGAGAGCAGTGGGGGCATCACCTCTTGATGCAAGCTAAATGAAAATAAGCCAAGAGTTGAATTTGGCCACTTACGATCTAGCAAGTAAGTCTTCTAATTAATACTTGTGTCTGTGAATTCCTTGAACTCATTTCTTTCAACAATTTTATCTTCTACCCTAATCTAAAATCAATCCAATTTTTTATTTTTTTAATTTTATTTATTTATTTGACAGAGAGAGACAGAGCGAGAGAGGGAACACAAGCAGGGGGAGTGGGAGAGGGAGAAGCAGGCTTCCCACTGGGCAGGGAGCCCGATGCGGGGCTCGATCCCAGGACCCTGGGATCATGACCTGAGCCGAAGGCAGATGCTTAACTAATGAACCACCCGGGCGTCCCTCGATCCAAATTCTTTGATTAAATCCTAGATAATACCGTTTCCTATAACTGTACCCATTACATAAATGCAAATTCAAGCACAGCACACTCTGAATACCTACCTCTTACCTTTGGAGCCTAACTCCCTGTAGGCCTTCAATGCTAACAAATTCTCAACGTCAGTGGGACCTCCAATCTGTTGACGCAACCACCATTTCACTACCTATTACTGTCTTCCCCCAATACTTTCGCTTGACTCCCTGTCCACACGCCACAGTACACTGCTATAACTTCCCCTCAGTACACCATCAACTTCCTTGACCCTCTCTTTCACCACTCTTCTCCTGGTTCACTGGCTGCTCCTTCTTAGTCACCTTTCTGATTCCTCCTCATCTTTCTGTCTTCCAAAATTCAAGAGTGCCCTGGGTTGGTCTTCAGACCTCTTTTCTTCTCTATGTGTACTTACTCCCTAGAAAAACTCCTATCAGATCCCATGGCCTTAAATAGCATCTTTATGCTGAAAGTACATAGATTATAGCTCACGTCACTCCACTGAAATTGATCCCTGCATCTGTCTAGTTAACATCTCTTCTTAGATACGGAATAGGCATCTCAAAGTAAATACATTAAACCAAAAATCGTTAACTTCCTCCTAAAACCAACTCTTCCTCCAGGCTTCTCCATCTCAGGAGGTGATATGTCTATTCTTCCAGTTGTTCAGGCCATGAAACCTTGCAATCATCTTCGACTTGTCACATTTTACCTCATACCCCACATCCAAACATCACCAAATCCTTTAGCTCTTCAAACTATAATGGCCCACTTCTCAACACTTCCACCACTCCCATAATCATCTCATGTTTGGACTACATTTTAATAGTCTCGCAACTAGTCTTACTGCTGCCATGCTTGTCCTCCCTCAATTTATTTCCCATCAGTTTTCTTTCTAAAATGTAAATGAGTTTGTGTAACTCTGCTCAAAACCCTCCAAAGTCCTGACCACAAACATCCTAAAAAAAGAACCCATCTCTAACCTCCAATTCCATCCCTCACTGCTCTCAATTCAGCTCCTCCTACCTTCTCCCCAACTTGCTCCACTCAAGGTAGATTGGTCTTCTTACTGCTCCTTGACAATATCAAGTGCACTCCCACCCCAGGGGGACTTGGCACGGGTTCTTTCCTCTCACTGGAATGCTCTTCCTCCCAATATCAGTGACTTGCTTGAGTTCCAGGTCTCTGCTCAAGCGTCACTATTGAGAAAGGCCTTCTCTGACTGTATTATCAATCATTAATCTCTATCCCTTACCCAACTGTATTACACTTAATAATACTTTTTTGCATGTTATATATCTGTTTATTGCCTGTCTCCTCCAATTAGAATATAACCTCCTTAATGCAAGAACTTGGGTTTTATTCACTGCTGCATCCTCAGAGCCTAGATTAGGGAACAATGCACACAATAGACACCCAACAAATATTTGTTAAATGGCTAAATGAGTGTTTTTAGTAATTTTTTAAAATAAACATGTTTTGGGGCGCCTGGGTGGCTCAGTTGGTTAAGCGACTGCCTTCGGCTCAGGTCATGATCCTGGAGTCCCGGGATCGAGTCCCGCATCGGGCTCCCTGCTCAGCAGGGAGTCTGCTTCTTCCTCTGACCCTCTTCCTTCTCGTGCTCTCTGGCTCTCATTCTCTCTCTCTCAAATAAATAAAATCTTAAAAAAAATAAACATGTTTCACAAATAAAATTTTACATTATTATAAAATGTAAGTTTTTATAGCATCAGTAGGAAGCAATCTTTATTTATAAGCCATTATTTCAAGTAGTTTTCTGTGTTTTTATGAGACTAATTTGAAAATTAACAAGATCTGAGGTATTTATGATCTTCCTCTTACTAAAAAGTTTCTCAACCTCAGCACGGTTGATACTTTGGGCTAAATCACTCTCCGTTGGGGGGACTACCCTATGCCTTGTAGGATATTTAGCAGCATCCCTGGCCTCTACCCACTAGATGCCTAAAGCACTCCCCAGATCTGTGACAACCAAAAAAATGTCTCCTGACATGACCAATGTCCTCTGGGGGACAAAATCTCCCTCCCTCCCCCACTGCACTGCTGGAAGGGATTTGGTTCCCTCTATTTTTCAAAAATGAAATAGCTTATATCACAACGGAGATATCTAAAGCATACAGATTTAAATTTTCAAAATGGCTTCAAAACCAACTTCACATGCTGAAGTTAAGATTCCTGTGGCAATTACTCTTGCATAAAATAAAATCCTGTTACATCTGTATGGTTATCAGAACATTTTGGAATGAGCCTTAGTTGAAGTTTGATCATAATATCCCAAAGAAGTTATAGGACTATTCTGTACATCCCTCTCTCACGTCCAGCCCCCAAGTAAAATGCATTTTTTCAGTTTTGTTAAATTCTAATGGAAATTAATGTTCTAAATGAAAAAAAAATCATCAATCATACTTAACTAATGGTTATCATTGAGGGTTCAGGATGACACATTAAATTTTGATAAAGATATAATTGCAGTTTTCTTAGGGAGCAAACTGCACTGGCACCTGACTGCCAGTTTCATGGCTGAGGGTAAAATATTTTAGAAAAACCATTTTGTCTGCCTTCCCATATTTCAGTAGTAAAAACTCTAGAAAAATTGGAGGAATTAAAAAAAAAAGATACCATGTTTTCTTGCTATACTTACCATTTAACTTATGATGTTCGGTCAAAGATGAGTGAGATGGCCACCTGAGTGGCCCAGTCAATTAAGTGTCTGACTCTTGATTTTGGCTCAGATCATCATCTTGGGGTCATGAGATCAAGCCCTGGGTGCAGAGCCTGCTTGAGATTCTCCTTCTCCCTATGCCCCTCCCCAGCCCCGTGTACTCTTTCTCTCACTCTAAAATCAGTCAATCAATCTTAAAATAAAAAAAAAAATGAGCGAGACAATAAAATTGCTTCCAGGCTATAACCATTTAAACTCAAAGTGACTGAACCATTCTCAGAGAGAAATAAAAACTGCTAAATCTTTTATGCTTAATGCTGTAATATTCATAAATAATTAGCTATATAAACAAATTTACTGAAGACATATATTCAGGAGACCTGGTATTGCAGGGCAAGGTCAAGACTTATTATAATGTTTCCATGTTCTATCCATCACTAAAAGCACTGGGATATACTGACACATTCAACTGACAATTGTTAGAATAATAGGGTATTCTTTTTGGGTTTTTTTGAACTCAGGACCCTGAGATGGAGACCTGAGCTGAAATCAAGAGTCAGGACACTTAACCAATTGAGCCACCCAGGTGTCCCAATAATAGGGTATTCTTAAACTGTTTCTTTTTCTACAAATATAAACTAATTATATATCTGACACTACTACTTTCAAGGAAAAAAAATTACCAAGGGATGATATCTCCACCACCATTTCAGGATACACGCATAAAAACGCCAAATTACCACCATATTAGCATTTAAAATAATTTTCATTTCATTTTTTCTTAATTCCACACTATTCTTGCCTATTCTCAACGATTTTTCTCCCAAATCCAAAAAGTTAAATACATATTTCAGTGATTCTATCCATTCTAAAGTGACCGTGATAAATAAATGAATGACTTTATAAATACCAAAAAACAGAGGTTATTGAGTAAAGTCTGAAATACTTTTAAAGATTGATTATATAAAAAGAATAGAGATTTACCAACATTCGAAGCTACCTCCAATCAAAGCTTCTGGTTATTTCTATTCTTTGTTAGCCAAAAAGCTACACAACTAATTCCGTGGCATTGTTATATCTGACATCAAATCCTTAGCAACGCTATTAGATATGAGCTAGTTGGAATAATAATAATGTATCTTCCTAGCTGAAGAGTTGGCTGGACTGCTAAACATTATTTATTTTCCTCTTCTGAATATTGGCAGCATGTACTTTTTGAAATTCTCTCCCTTCCTTCCCCCTTCTGCCACTCTCCCTATAGCCTTAAATGCAGTTAATATATCGGTTTTTGGCCTTCACAAAAAAACAGGTATGTAAGAATCAATTACAAATTATCTGAATCCACTTCATGTAAAAACAATTTAAAAGATGTCACTTTAGAACAAACGTGGTATGACACAAATGATTAGCTACAAAATCTCTATACTACTAGCTATGAATTCTTTATTTCAAAAAGAAAACCACCTCCGATTTTCTCACCTAGAGAGACAGTATTCCCTACAATATGAGATTGCCAGCAGGTACATATTTTTAAAAATATTTAAACCACTATAATGCCTTTAATAAGGTCTATTTTGACAGTCTTCATATTAGATGAGCTACTAAAAACAGGTTGCCTCAGTGAAAAATGAAAACAGCAAAAGTATGAATTCACCAATCAGGAGATTCAATGAGCTTTCCCTAAAACACAGATTTTTGTGATGCTTTAGCATTTCTTTAAAATCTGTATTTTTTTTTAAATTAACAATGCGACCATAATATTGTTTAAAAAAAAAAAATCACCCTAGGGAAAAATACAAAAAGTACAATAGCATCTTGGTAGTATGGAAAGAACACTGACTCAGGGACAGACAGAAATGGGTCAAAATCATAGCTCTGCCAAGTGGTAACTAGACAAGTTTGGGGCCTCTCTGACTCTTAGTCACCTTCTCTGTACAATGGGAACCATACTACTTATCCTCTCAGAGGTATTTTAAATGAGTTGGCATTTTCCACTAATCAAATGCTTACAGATCAAGAATAACAGAAAGTAAAATTCATGAAAAATATGACTAATGATATATTCATGAATCCATGAATAATAAATTTTTAAAAGCATACTAGGTAAAGTGATACCTTCCTTCATATTTAATTTTACAGCTATAATTTTCTACTATTACTTTTGGTAAGCTAGCAAACAATAAAATGAAATACATTATTATACTTTAAAAATAGACCAAATGACTAGGCATTTGCTTATAAATACTTAAAATAACTATGCGGAAAACAGTCAAATATGGACCTTGGTCAATGAAAATTTTCTTTAATATCCATTTATTTTATTAATTTAAAATGCCAAATCACTGCCAATCAAAGTCTTAAAATCTTTAAAATGATTTCATCCCGGTAACTACTTAAAATAAGACATTAGTTTCAAGAAGGGTTTTAAAAAGTAAAATTTAACATTATATTGGCATGATAAATACAAATGATGGTCAAACTAAACTGACATCTAACATTTGAAAAACTTATTCAAATATCTCAAAGCCTATGATCTTTACTGATTTTGGATTCTGTGATTCTAACTAAAAATGCTTAAGTTATCCATGTTTATTTAGAAAGATACCTATTAAGTTTCTACAGTTTTTCCATTTATGTATTTTTGTTTTATACTGAGACTCTTGAGATTATTTTAGTGACTGTTTACAAAGAAGATAGTAATACTTATTCATTTTAGGTCTGTAGGCCTTTAGTATAAAACTTAGAATATATATCAATATCTACAGCTTAAAAATATATCCTTATTTTGGGCATTGATTCGTGATGAATAAATTCCTTATCTCCTATAAGTCTCCTTCCCTCATTAAAGGATATTTGAAATACTTCCTCAAAATCTCACATAGTAAAAACATATAAATCCTTGAAAGTTCATGATAGGTGGATATTTTGAAAGTAAAAAATAAGAAGAAATTTAAAAAGTATTAAGTTACTCTAAAAAAAAGGGGGGGGGGCAACTGCAAAGCGGTTAAAACAATCCAGCCCAGAAAGACCTGACAAGAGGAAGCTAAGAGAAGAGAAACGGAAGCAAATCAGGGTCCCAAGCCCTTTACTTCCCAGTTTGTGAACAGCTTGCTTTCTCTCTCAACTCTCTTTTCCTTGAGCTTAACGAAAATATACCAGTTTTCTACTGAATACAGGCTGAGTGCCATTACAGCAAAGTTTAAATGGCAATCCATTTCTTCTTTTGTTTAATGAATAAACGCTCTTACCTTAAAAACAAACAAACAAAAGAAACAAAAACTGAAGGAAGAGTTGTTAACACTTTCTTTTCCCACCCAGGGAACAAGCACTTGGCCTTAGAATTTGGCTAGAAAAGATACTATGCTGCCATCTACCAACCTGAGAGGGTATAAAGAACACAGACTAAAGCTTTTTCACTTCCTTTGACTGACAGAAGAACCTGGTCAAAGTCCATGGCATCCCTTAATTGTGCTAATATCTCTACAAGAAAGATGCAGAGTCATCATTAATACAATCGCCAAAGATAATCAGGGACATCTGGGGATCTTTATTTCATATCTCAAATAACTGAAAGGGTAACAATGTGAATTAACATGTTTCTGACACTATCTGGCGAGCTTTCCACACAAAGGGAAGAGCTGGTTATAGTTTTGTTTGTTTTAGAGAAAAATAAAAAAGACAGGCAAAAACTTGGGAAAAAATTGAGGGGGCAGGGCTGTTTGAAGAATATTCCATGACAAAACGTTATTTTTTTTAAGTGTCAATGGTAACAATGGTGACTTTTGTACTGAAATTACTTGTATTTTCTACCTTATAAAAAAATACAGTAAATGTTGTCATTAAAAGAACTGCTACAGTAAGAGCAAGGTTCTATTTCACCTTAGAAATATTTGCTAGACAGTATATTAGTATTTTAGAACAGATTTGACCTTAAAACCAATTATTTCAATGATTGCCTCTAACCTTTAGTTGTTCTCTTGTCCAACGACTGCCTCCATCTCATCTGGTTAATCTCTACCTATATTAAAGTCCATCCCAAGCCTCATTTCCTACAGCACAACAGTTCTCAAACCCTATGGCTAGAGCTGCACTTTCTACACAACTCCATAGGATACCTTTTCTATAGACTATGACATGAGTGTTGCCTCCTGGAGTTGCAAAGTTAGGCAACACAGATTAGAATCACTTGGGAAGTGGGGCATCTGGGTGGCTCAGTCGGTTAAGCATCCGACTCCCATTTTCAGCGCAGGTCCTGATCTCATGGCTCCTGAGATCAAGCCCCGAATGGAGCCTGAGCTTAGCGGGAATCTGCTTGGATATTCTCTCCCTCTGCCCCTTCCCCTGCTCACTCTCTCTCTCTCTAAAATAAGTAAATCTTTGGAAAAAAAAAAATCACTTGGAAAGATTTTTAAACAAAATGCTACTGCCAATGTCATCTGTTGAGGGAAAGTTTTATGAGATGCCCCTCAATAAGAACACTACTAAAAGCCACATAAAATCCAATTAATTAATAAATAAACAACTGGCTAAAGACAACTGGGAAGTAGCCAAACTAGCTAAGGCTTAGAGGGCCAAGATCCAAGAGCAGAGAAACGCACTAAGGTGAGTCCTACATTCTGCACTGCTTTTTGCCATAAGGTACTTGTCAATTCATACCCGGTATGAAAGGTCAAGCACAAGCAGAGGCTCGGAACTGTCTGTAATCTCACAGAGTTGGGGAAAGAACAAGGAAAAGGCACGATCCACAGTAAACACCTAAATTTTTCAGCTGAGACTCATGAAGGGTTACATCATAAGAGAAGGAAAACTGAAAGTAGTCCTTCACAAAGACAAAGCCCAGTAATCATAAATCCTTACAAAACTTCAATAAATGTTAATAAATGTCATGTTCAAAGGAAATGCTATATTAAGACCAATGTTCTGTTATTTAACCTTAGGAATATTTGTCATACAAACCCTTGGTTGGATCAAGATGAGCCTTCTCTTTATTGCCTATCCAAAAAAAGGAGTAAATCATATCTTGAAAAAAAAAAAATCAACCAGCTTATCTACAGTTGGTCATAGAAATTGCCTGGTATCCAACAAAACCTATCAGATGTGTCAGAAGAAAGGACTGACTATCTGGAAACTAAGAGAGACAGAAAAAAAAGTCAACAGAAACAGACCCATAAGTAGATCTCAATACTGAAATTGACAGACATAGACATTAAAATAACTTTAATTAAAATGCTCAAAAGTATAGATGACAAATGGGAGAATTTCACTAAAGAAGTGATCTATGAAAAAGTTATCAATGAAAATTTTGAAAGTGAAAAATAGAACTGAGTAACTCAGTAGAAGGTTTGACAGATTAGACAGAAGAGCTGATCAGTAAACCAGAATAAAGGTCAGTAGAAAATATCCACTCTGAAGCATCAAGAAAAAAAAAAGAAATCATGTACATAAAATCAGAATATCAGAAATGCAAAAGAAAAGTTTGGCAGAAGGAATATTTGAAGTAACATAGGCCAAGAAATGTTTATAACTTAAGAATGTCATCAAGCCAGAGATTCAAGAAATTATATAAACTCTCTCAAAGAGGAAAAATGCAAAGAAAGCAATGAAGCACATCACAGAATAACTGCTAAAGTACAAAGACCAAAAAAAAAGAAAAGAAAAGGAATTCCAGTCCAAGGTGGTGACATACAAGGCTCCTGAACTCAACTCTTTTTACAGACACACTGAATCTACTGCTACATATGGAACAATTCTCTTTGAAAGAAATCCATAAACTAGCTGAGCAATTCCTACACAACACAACTATAGAAAATCATCAAATCACAAAGGAAGAGAGCAAGAGAAGAAGGAACAAAGAATTATAAAATTGCCAGAAGACAATTAACGAAATGGCAATATTAAGTGCATGCCTATCAATAATTATTTTAAATGTAAATGGACTAAACTCTCCAATCAAAAACAAAGAATGGCTGAATGGATTAAAGAAAAAACCCTCAACAATATGGTGCCTACGAGTGATTCACTTCAGCTTTAAGGACAAACAGACTGCAAGTGAAAAGATGGAAAAAGATATTCCATGTAAGTGGAAACCAAAAGCAAGCAGAAGCAGCTATACTGCATTCAAAATCATTTTACAAGACATGCATTAACCTAATACCAAAATCAGACAACAACATTAGAAGAAAAGAAAATCACAGGACAAAATCCCTGATGAACATAGATGTAAAAATCCTCTACAAAATATTAGTAAACTGAATTCAACAATACATTAAAAAAATCATATACCATGATCAAGTAGGATTTATTCCAGGGATACAAGAATGGTTCAATATCTGCAAAACAATCAATGTGATACACCACATTAGTAGAATGGTAAAAAAGAAAGAATCATGATCATCTCAACAGATGGAGAAAAAGCATTCTACAAAATTCAACATCCATTCATGATAAAAAGTCTTAAATTAGGCGTAGAAGGAACATATCTCAACATAATAAAGGCCATATATGACAAGCCCAGAGGAACATCATACTCAATAATAAAAAGCTGAAAGCTTGTCCTGTAGGATCAGGAACAAGACAAGAATGCCCATTTTCACCACTTTTATTCAACTCAGTACTGCCAGTCAGAGCAATAAGGCAAGACAAAAAATAAAAGGCATCCAAATTAGAAAAGAAGTAAAACTGTCCTTTGCAGATGACATGATATATACAGAAAACTTAAAGACCACCAAAAACTGTTAGAACTAGTGAATTAATTCAGTAAAGTTGCAGGATACAAAATCAATATACAAATAGCAGTTGTGTATCTATACACTAATAACAAACTATCAGAAAGAGATTTAAGAAAACAATTCCATTTATTTTTTTTAAAGATTTTATTTATTTATTTGAGAAAGGGAGAGAGACAGAGACAGCATGAGCAGGGGGAGGAGACAGGGAGAGGGAGAAGGAGACTCCCCGCTGAGCAGGGAGCCCAATGTGGGGCTCAATCCCAGGACCTTGGGATCATGACCTGAGCCAAAGGCAGATGCTTAACCCACTGAACCACCCAAGCGCCCCAATCTCTTAAACATTTACTATTCTGCTGGTGTTTTGTCAACATTCAGTATGCACGTAAATATATATTTAATAAAATCATATAATATATAATATTTATATATATTTCTAAGGATTCAAATATTATCACCTTTAAAAAAAATTAATAGGTCAAAGAAAAGCTGTTTTCTCCTTCTGAGAGCTTTTATAAAGTCAAACGTAACATAAACTGAACATCTATTACATATCAGATACTTTCACATGTGTTATCTCATTTAATCTCTTATTATTCACATTTTCCAGAAGAGAACATTGTAATTCAGAATGGTTAAACCTGGTGTCAAAGGTTATACATATAAAAACAAAAGCCAGGCCTTGATCCTAGGGGTGTCTGTTTATAAAGCCAAGATCATTCTATTACCAGGGTTGGCAAACTCAATATAAAGAGCCAGAGAGTTAATATTTTAGGTTTTTTGGGCCATATGACCCTGTCAAAACTACTTAACTGTGCTATTGTAGCCCCAAAGCAACTGTAGACAACATGGAAACAAATGAGAGTAGCTTTGTTTCAATATAACTTTATTAATAAAAACAGGTGGAGGGTCAAATTGCCAATCCCTTCACTATACTACAATGCACCTCCTCCTAGAGAACCTCCATTAAGTTTCATTAACATCACCAATTGTATCTCTCTCTCTCCTTAAAAAAGTATGACCTTAATCTTACTGGGCAATTTTATTTTAATGCTTTTCTTATTAGGCCCCATTATTTGAAACAGGTTACTCTTGCAGGAATACGTTCAACCTTTTACATCTTCTAACTATAATGCTAATTATATCAGAAATTAATCTATAAATCAGATAAAACATTTTTTTCAAGATTTTGTTTACTTATTCATGAGACAGAAAGAGAGACAGTGAGAGAGAGGCAGAGGGAGAAGCAGTCTCCCAAGGAGCAGGGAGCCTGATGCGGGACTCGATTCCAGGACCCTGGCTGGGATCATGACCTGAGCCGAAGGCAGACGCTTAACCATCTGAGCCACCCAGGAGCCCTCAGATAAAACATTTCTAAAACTACAGTACTAGCGTGCACTAAATTCTCAGTGTGAAAATGTCAAACATCCATATTTAAACTTCTCCCTTTTAAACTTTTTTCAGTTATTAGTATCTAATTTTAATTGCTCAATCTTTATTTAATAAGCATAATCATCACAAGACCAAACTAATATACACAGCCAAGCAACAACAGCAAATATCCTCTTTTACTTATACAAAGTGATCATATATAGGGGCGCCTGGGTGGTGCAGTTGGTTAAGCATCCAACTCTCAGTTTCAGCTCAGGTCGTGATCTCAGGGTCATGAGATCAAGCCCTGCGTCAGGCTCTGCACTCAGGGAGGAGTGTGCTTGGTCCTCTCTCCCTCTCTCTCTGCTCCTCCCCCTCATGCATTCTCTCTCTCTCTCTCTCTCTCTCTCTCTGTCTGAAATAAATAAATAAATCTTAAAAAAAAAAGATCATATATACAAAAATGACCTAAAGACACAGAACTTAACGACCTTATTCTTTAGAAAGGCCCTTCACTCCCTTATTCCAAAATTTAATTATATGTGCCACCACTGAGATTGTTATTTTTAAGATTTAAACAGTATAAAATGATACAAATAGGAAAGAAAAATCCCCCTTCTCCATCAAGGATTCTGGTCTTTCTTCGCTTGCTCCCACTCTACCCTCCTTCCACACACACACAGGCACTCTTGTGCATGCTTTCTTTCCATTCTGTCTGCCTGTCTGCCTCTTTCTCTGACTTATACACACACACACGCACACACACACGGTATTTCAAAAACAAAATCCAAGTCCAAATAATGCACAAGATCAGACTGAATATCAACTGTACACACAAAACACAGAAGATTCAAAAACACATGATCAGATTCAAATCCCAGCTCTACAACTAAAATTGTGCTTTTACAACTAGCTTTGTGCCTTCAGGAGCTACCTATTTAACCTCTATTAGTCTCTTTGCTCATCTATAAAAGTGGGGGAAAAGTGTACCCCACCTCATGTGGTTGTTGTGTGCATTAAAGTGAGAATGGAAACAACATGCCCACAGCATGCCCAACAGCATGGTGTTGATACGTATATAGTCAAGTACTGAAAACTTGCCACTGCTCTTACTCCCATAACCACCCCTAACATCACCAATCTGGGACAAGTCTTAACTAAGATCTATTGTTATTCCTGTACAAAATGGGAAAAGCACTGTTTCCAACAGTATATATAACAACAACTTTTTAAAGAACCCTGCAAATTCTTCTTTTCGTTGTTAAAAGTCAGGGGAGAAAAGTCCCTTTTCTCAAAAACTTAACATTCCTTTGAGAACCTTTAAAAAATTAAGTCTATTTTTATTCCTGAAAGGAAACAAGAAGTTAGCATTTTTCACTTACTCTCTCATTGTTGTAGGTATTTTTAAACCAAAACATATATACTGAAAGATTTAACATGTTGCTTTTTCAAGAAAGTCACTCAACCCTAATATATAATCATAAATGGATTTGGTTAAAAGAGAACGTCAGATGAAGGTCTACTTTCTCAATCCCAATATATTTTAAAATTAACCAAGTTTGGCGTTTACTTTTGTTGTTTTTTGTTTTCAATCTTCTGCATGTAAAGGAACCACATGTTAATAACTGTATGCTACCGTCGTTCTAACATTAGTGGCTATAATCATTTCTTACCAAGTTACGCTTTTTTACTGGAAGAAAGTAATAATAGTGGCAGAAAGAAAACATCAGTGCGTAGGAAGTAAGAAGTTCTGTGTAGAAACACAACTGCAGAAAAAGCCAATGATTGTCTTCACCCACACAATTGTTAATCCTGGAGAAAAAAGGAAAACAGAAACGGTATTTTAAACTTTAATAAGATGTTCACGTCAGGATCGGGAAAACTGAAAATAAACACAAACAACTTCATATATGCTTGACTTTACGGAGCTATGCTAATGGCATTTCAACCTACAAGCCAACAGCACACAGGAACAGCTATACGCTAAATATGCCACCTCACATTTGGAAAGCCCTTTCTACTTCACAACGGAAGTCCATGGATGCAATCGGTCTTCAACTCACAACCACCCGGTGTGGCAGGAAGAGCAGATGGCAGTCTCCTCGTTTCATTGGTATGGAAACGGGAACAAAGGAGTGAAGACACTTGCCAGAGGAAGCGACAGTAGCCAAGAGAACAAGAACTTTCTTCTAGATATTGCTCTTCCATTACAGCATCCCAGCTGTGGAGAGCAATTTGAATGATTCGAAGTAAGAAGACTGAAAACTGCCACTCTGACCTTACTGCTAAGCACTCCCGATTTGTCTTACTTTTCCATTCTATCCTTGGTCGCTGAAAATAAATATATATCCACAAGTATTTACAAATTCTTAGAGCTACACTTCCACCATGACAACAGTGAATCATAGCTAGGAAAAATAATTAACGTGGTAATCCTAAAATTTTCAAGGCTGATGCAGGCTGAAAATTTTAGTGTTCCAAATTTTCAGAATATTTTATAATTCCCGCAGAAAACCCTAGTTCAAAACTAGAACTTAGCTTGCACAAATGTTTTCATTTCCCTATAGCATTATACTGCCATTGTTCGGGACAAAAAGATATAGCTGGTTCAATTCCTAACAAACTGTTGTTTCAAAGGTGTATCATTAACTATTTTTTTTTTAAATCAGACATAGAAGTAAATGAAAAACTCAAAGAGGCATTCCCTAAACTTAAGAGCTCATGCTTTGTAAACACGAAAGTTCCTGTGTTTTGCGACTTGCAAGCAGGGCCTTCACAGAAGTGTGTTCACATGTGCACTTAAACATACTCTCCAACAGCTATGGCTTCAGTGACTTAACCTTGTCCCATCCTCCTTGACACCCCCCCCCCGCTTTAATGATGGCATTCTTAACCAGAGAGCTTTGAGAAATGCAAAGGTACTCAGTCTACATGTAAGAGTTCTCTCAATAACAAACTACTCAGGAAGCCAGAAAGAGAGAAAATCTCCAGGTGATCTGAGAACTGACCTCCAAATCTAAAGCTGTTAGGCAGTTAAGATAATGCAGTTTCTGGAAATATCAAAAAATTTCCTTGCTTCCAATTCACACTGTCTATTTCCCTCACCCTCTGACTACCTCGGCAATGCCCTATTAAGGAATTCAATCACGAAAGTCCCTCGATCTGTTTAAGGCCTCTGGTCTACCGTCCTACCCTACCTCCACCTCCTTCTACTTCTACTTTTCTTCCCACAAGTACTCTGAGAAGCTGGAAACCATGGAAGAGGCCAACAAACAGAGAGCTCACCGCCCAATCTTAGAATTTAGATTAATAGCATATTTTTTGTCACCAAGTTAATCTTTATTCCTTAAAAATAAAGAAAGAATGTCGCTAATCGCCACAGTACCATAACATCTCCTGGCTGATTATTTTTTAAGCTTAAACTCTTGCATTCTTTTAAAAGGAAGTATCAAAATCCAACCGTAACATGAACATTTATTATATTCTTAATCAGAAACATTACTCTAAAAAAAGGTTATACAATTGAGTTTTTCAGTGTGGTTACTACTTGCCTAATAATATGTATTTTACCTAGCCTTTTGTTTTTTAATGTATTACTATTGTAACTGTAAGCAGATCACTCAGGTTTAGAAAATCACTTGAGAATTAATCTGTTTAAATTCAAGGCACATTTTTTAAATATCGGCTATATATTATACACTATACTATCCCATTAATGGACTTAGACAATTTTAAACTTTTTTTATATAGTAACAAAGTGCTTTTATCTAAAACGCTTTTATTTTTCCTAATCTCGGGAAATTACCTTCTGTTTAAATAATCAGTTTATGGTAAAAATCAAATTTTCACTAAAAGTCTGCAAATATTAACTTGTGCTATCAGAGTAAGTTATCAGAAAATATGGGGAACTCTAAATTGGTCAGCATCATCCAGCAAAGCTAAACACCACCACTGAGTCAACTATAGATAAATGCAGTTATAAATTTAAGAAGCCTATTATGCAGTTAACTTTGTATATGTGCATGTATGTGTGTACAAACATAAATATATATGTATTTAGATATATTTACAAAGTGCTACACTATACTAGTTTAAATATTTATACAGAGATCTCATGCTAGGAAAACAGAATTAAATACAATATCTTGTTCACAGATTTTTGTGACAGCTTTGAAATGAGATACAATGCAGAATTCTCACAGCATTTGTTTTCAAAATTCTATTTCTCAACAGAACTGTTTTTAAAAATATTACAAGAGAGCCCCCTATTGACCGAAAATGTTGCCAGTTCAGGAGAATCAGCTAACTGCCACTTACACACATCCAGCTTGCAGGGAATCTTAATACCTGCATCCAATACATAATATTGAAAAAAGCTTACAGGAGGAGAAATGAGGTTATCAGAGTATCTGAGATGTGTTATTCTTTAATTAAACAACTGGAAAGGGAAATATCAACAATGCAATGTATACCATTTACTACAGTTAGAGACAATAACAGCTACTATTTAAGTGCTTTTTATGTGTCAGATGCTACACTACAATGCTTTACATACATTGCCTCATTTAATACAACAACCTTAGTTCTCTTGTACACCTGGGTGCATTGACACTGAATGTCCATTTTCTGCTCAAATACTCTTTGTTAGAAAAGATAGGATCTCTGTGCAAAAATGACTTTGGCAGTTGATAGAACCTGACAGAACCTGACAGTATCCTTACTGAAGGATTTTTGAAAACTGCATGATTTTAATATAACTTTTATTTAAATCTGCTACGTACTAAGATTTATTTTTCACTATTTTTTTTTCAAAAGTAAATCATAAGTTTCTTACCATGGACAGTGATGATCCATTCTCCTAACACAGTGGCCACAGCGGCTACAGTGATGGGAACGCTTTGGTCTCATCAAATTACATTTGTTACATAATTCCCAGAACTCCCGTTCTAGAGAAGGAAATTAAAATCCACTTAATAAAGGCAAATGAGTAATGTTGAAATTTAGCAACAACAGTTTAGATTTTATAGGAAGTCTTCGATATATATGTCCAAGATTTTTCTTCTACATCTTCACTGTAAAAGAATTTGCCATAAATATTGCTTCTCTATTCTATTCATGTCTTATTCTATACATTTCTAATTTTAAACACTGTAATAGTAAGACACCATTAATAGTCAAACTAAGGGATAGAAAATAAGGTATTCGGGTTATGGACATACTTGCTATAAGTGAAATTTAATGACAAATCCCGAAAGCACAACCAAATTATTATATTAAAACAGAATTTTATGTACAAATTAATTTCTAGGAATTTTACTAAAGACTCTAAAGAAGAAATAATTCTGAATCCTAGTTTCATTGATTAAGAAGTCACAAATCAATCCTATAGGGGCAACTGGGTGGCTCAGTCGATTGAGCATCTGCCTTTGGCTCAGGTCATGATCTCAGGGTCCTGGGATCCAGCCCACATCCATCTGACTCCCTGCTCAGCGGGAAGTCGGCTTCTCCTTCTCCCTCTGCCCCTCCCCCAGCTTGTGCTCACGCACGCACTCTCTCTCTCTCTCTCACTCGCTCAAATGAATAAAAGCTTAAAAAAAAAAAATCAATCCTATAAACTCATTAGAAAAACAGAGATAGCATTCCCACCCCCTAACCATTTTATATTTTTAATATCAGTGAATTCATTTAGGAGTGTTTATGGGAGAGGGTAGGAAAATTTTGTGTTTCACATGGTATAGGAGGTATTAGGATGATTTCAGAAGTAAAGATAATTACAAGAAAATTATTATTTAATGGAAATAAGGGAGTTCTTTACAAAACTCTTTCTTACAACCAAGTAGCAATTTCCTCTACCTTGTAATTAAAGAGCACACATTTAAGTTTTGTGCTAAAAACATTAAGTTTACAGAAATAAAAAGTCATTTATTTTCACTATAAATTTTTCTAATCAGACCTATGAGAACTATATGAAAGTCATCTATCAAGACAACTGCTTTATTATACAGAATGTATCTCTTTAACATTTGTTGAAATGGAATTTTACTTTTACAAAATTCTTAAACCTTCCATCACTTACATTTAAACTACACTAACCTTGTTAAAAGCATGGGCATAGTAATAGTAAAATTGAGTGAATATTCATATATGCAAAGTATCACCCTGGCACACAGTAGGTGGTCACTAAATGCCTGCTAAAGTATGAATTTTTAAAAATGAAAGATTTTAAATATAAGTAAAAGAAGATAATAGTAGGCAGTATTCAATTTTCTAAAAGATACCTTATTTTAATTCCATTAATTTAATTTAATAACCAGGAGTAAAATCAATATACTGGAATTTTATATAGTGAAGTATTAGGAAAACATTCTGCTATAGAAGAAATCAATAATAATATCAAATTAATTGTTCCAATAATATTAAAGTTGAGAAATTGACTTTTGCATTTAAAATTTCATTTTTTTAATTCTTTATTTAAATTCAACTTAGTTAACATATACTATATTATTAGTTTCAGGGGTAGAATTTAGTGATTCATCAGTTGCATATCACACCCAGTATTCATCACATCACGTGCCTTCCTTAACGCCCATCAGCCAGTTACCCCATCTCCCCCACCCACCTGCCCTCCAGCAACCTTCAGTTTGTTTCCTAGAGTTAAGATCCTCTTTCATTTCTTACTTACAGTTCTTATTTTAATAAAAACTTATGTGAGAAAGCAACATTAGAGTTTAATTTAGATGGTTAAATTAGTATTATTTAACTGTAACTGAAACAAAAACTCATTTCATATGTAGCACAATACAATGTCACAAGCAGATTACTCTTTTCCCACTTAGCGAGATGCTCCCAAACATCCCAACGTTAAAACTCTGAATTCACATACTGCAAGGAATGGAGTCAGGAAGCAGACTCCCCCTGATGAGCCAATTTTCATTAAAAGACAACAAAAAAACTTTAGTTTTTTAAAAACCAGTGCCTTAAAATATAAATATGGTATAAATATATGGTATAAAATATATTTATAAATAAATATAAAAATACATTTCAGCATATGATATTCTAGAGAGTAAAATTCTTTATTTCACACTTGAAATGTTGTGTCCTCAGAAAAGAAGGCAGCATTTGGTTATAGTGAGAGAAAGCCTGTAATTGTGTAGTCTAGATCACGGGGTGGCAAACTACAGTTCACAGGCAAATCCAGGCCACCACCTGTTTTCATGAGCTAAGAATGGTTTTTACAATTTTCAACAATTGAAAATAAGAATGTGTGATATGTAAAAATCCTGAAATTCAAATTCCAGTGTCCATACATAAAAGTTTTATTTGAACACAGTTCAAATGAACACCCATTCATTTATGTTTTATCTATGGCTGCTTTTGGGTTGCAATGGCAGAGCTGAGGGGCTGTGACAGAGACTGTACGAGTCTATAAAGCTGAAAATATTTACTATCTGGACCTGTACGGTAAAGAAGAGTTTGCCAATCTATGGTCTGGATCACAAATTTGTTTAAAGAAAGAGCTTGAGCCATTCCTTGGCTAAACTTAAGATATTATACAAATATCTAAAATAGCTTTGAAATCTCACATTTTCACACACATGCACACACACACACACCTATGTGTTTAGAGAACAAAGAAAAAAAATCACTATTTTAAATACCTAGAAATTTAAAGTATCCTCTATGTTTTTGCCTCATATAACAAGAAAAAAAAAATCCATCCATCTTAACCTACCCTATGTATCTAGAAACCATTTCTTGCTCTTTTCCAAATGTGACCTTGGTGACTGACATATTCTGATGTCTGAAGACTTTTGTACTAGCATCTAATATAAAATAAAAGCCTGTGGGGGGGGGAATCAGAAGGCAAAATACCATCTGTAAGTGATGAAAATAAAAATTTTAAATTAAAAAAAAAAAGCCCATGGGAGCGAGAATTCAACTGCTAATTTATGGTAGCTATAGAAAAATTGACAACTGACTTTTTTTAAAGCAAAGAAAAATTTTAAAAGAAAGGAAAATATAAAAGTGACTTTTTTAAAGAAAAAAAATCAAAACACAAAGAAAAGAAGACAAACCCCATAAATGCCTGGGTACACCTAAGTAAGTAACTTAGGTAAACAGTATGCCACTGTGTTGCATGGATCCTCTTAATGCTGTAAATGCATGAATAAACAAAAAAGCAAGATTTGGTTTTGTTTTATTTATCCCTCAGAAAGAAAGGAATCACCTTCTAAGTAAGACTTTTAAAAGACTTATTAGGTCTTCTCAATTACTGTATTTCAAACCACAAAGTAATGTTTTAGGGAGAAAAATATAACTTGAAACTATGAAAATCAATACGTTTGGCTCTTCACAGAGGTTCCCTGACAGAATCACTTGCCAATGTAGAAAATAAATGGTAGTAAGTCTCTAACAGATCTCCTTTAAAAAGCAATGTAAGAAATGGGGAGGGGCGCAAAACTACAAGTGAAAACATGACCCTGAGCATTAACAGCACGTGTCCCTACCACTCAGGGTACAATTTCAAGGGACGTTATCACACAAATTTTAAACACGCTGCATTTTTTTTTTAAACTTGGAAGATTTTGCTCTGTAACAGGGTGATTCTACTCAAAATGGCTCTAATGATGACAAAAAACACTGAAGTCAAACATGTAAGTTAAGAGCTTGATGATGAAAATGTTCTAGGGGCACCTGGGTGGTTCAGTCGGTTAAGCGTCTGCCTTGGGCTCAGGTCATGATCCCAGGGTCCTGGGACCAAGCCTCGTAACCACCTCCCTGCTCAGTGGGAGCCTGCTTCTCCCTCTGCCTGCCATTCCCCCTACTTGTGCTCTCTCTCTCTCTGTCAAATAAATAAATAAAATCTGAAAAAAGAAAGAAAAGAAAAGAAAAGGAACGGAAGGGGAAGGGAAGGGAAGGGAAGGGAAGGGAAGGAAAGAAGGAAGGAAGGAAGGAAGGAAGGAAGGAAGGAAGGAAGGAAGGAAGGAAGAAAGAAAGAAAAGAAGGAAAGAAGGAAGGAAGGAAGGAAGGAAGGAAGGAAGGAAGGAAGGAAGGAAGAAAGGAAGAAAATGTTCTAAAATTGATTGGGGTGGGATGCCTGGCTGGCTCAGTCAATAGAGCATGCAACTCTTATCTCTGGATTAGTTCAAGCCCCATGTTGGACGTAGAGCCTACATACATACATACATACATTCATAAAATTGATTGTGGTAACAGGTGCACAACTCTGTGGACATACTAAAAGCCATAAATTGTACATCTGAAATGGGTGAATCATATGGCATGTGATTTATACTCAATAAAGCTGTTTTTTTTTAAAGTTAAGAGACTGAATAAAATCATTTCATAAAACTTGAAAATGACATAAAGTAATATTTCTATATTTCAAGCATGCATGGGATTAATATGAATAATATAAATAGACATTTAATGATTTCACTTGACTATTTCATCTACATCCCCAAAAGTTTATAAAAGTCAAATTCTGGGGATCTTTGTGTGGGACAGCAGAACCTCCTCTTATATTCAAACTGCCTCATATATTTGGCAGGTCACATAGATACTAAATTTATCTAAAATCTATTATAAAAAAAACAGAAAGTCATGTAAAATATTTCAGAGTAATTCAATTAAAACATGGTTAAAATCAAAAGTATTAGGGGCTTAAGTTTCCTTTCCTAAAGAATTCAATTATATGAAACTGCTCAACCTTAAAACAGTGATGAATAAATGTCACTTCTTATAGCCCCAACTCTCTAGTCATGCTATTTTTTTTTACTCTTAAAATTTTATTTTTTACTAAGTTAAAACCATATTTACAAAATAATCAGCATCACGAGGCACATGATGACTTCAATTTTCCCCAGAATCAGAGCAAAGGTGAATAAAGGGCTAAAATTATTAACCTCTATATAGATGTGTGGTAAAAAAGATGAGGGAGCCAAGTATTTGGGTGTCATAGCAACCTGCTCTGTGACCTACAGAGGACAATCTACACTTGATTATTCAGTCTACCTACCTCATGCAATTACCATGAGGATCAAATGATAGGAGATAGTAAAAGACTTTGGAAATACTAAAATACAATAAATGAATGCGGTTGTTGCTTTTTTTTTCAGTTGGGCAAAAGGTTAAGTCTTTGGGACTCAGTGAAGAAAACTAGGCCAGATGCCAACTGAGATCATAAAGAATGCAGACATCCAAACAGCAGCAAGATACCATGGAGTCTTCCATCACTAGGGTCTATAAGCTAAAGGTAACACGGTGGTTTAATGCAGATTCAGTTAGGCCTACAGACACAACTTCTTTAGTATTCACTTAAAACCAATGTTTTTAAATGTTTAATTTTTTTGTTAATTTTTTTAAATCACAAAATTTCTCTCAAAAACTGTAATTCTCTGTTTTCTCTTTAAAAATTGTAAGATCTATGAATACCGGGCCTATGTGACAATTTCACTGCAGCTACTGCCTTTGGATATGAGATTTTCAATATGAAATAGTTCTTTCTTGGCCCCTTTCACTGATTTGCAGTATCTAATACATGTAGGCATCTGAGTGACCACTGCACACTAAAGATTTTATCAGAAATGGGTCCTTTTTTTTTATGTTCAATTAGCCAGCATATAGTACAACATTAGTTTTTGACGTAGTGTTCAATGATTCATTAGTTGCGTATACAACCCAGTGCTCATCACAACATGGTCCTGAGTTAGGAAAAGGTTACTTCCCTAATTCTCTAGAAACACTGGGCTTTAGAAATGAAGGAGGCAATACACCCACCAATGTGTTAGAGAGCCTTTCTTTGGGTCAGGTTAGTTGAGAAAAGAGATTCCGTACAAACTGCAGACTGCCACCCATCACCCCCCGCCCAAACACACACAAAAACTAACAGTGATGCTGCTTCTCTAAGTGAACAGAAACGAAATACTCGGCACAGTTCTCAGAAACTTCTACAGTCACATAAACATCAGTGTCTTATCATTCCCATTTAATCATTAAACTTGCAAGGCCACGTATGTCCCTAAATGATGGGTCTCAAAAAACAACATTCAGGAACTCAAGGGAGACTCACTCCCTTAGTGACTTGCCACTAATCTAATTTCAGAAGGAATTAATAGGTTCCCCAATTTTTTACACACTGGAATCACCTGGAATCTTTGAAAAATGCTGATATCTGGCTCCTACCTACATACATTATGATTTAATTAATATGGGATTGGGATCAGGACACTGAGTTGTTTTTTTTAATTATTTATTTATTTGACAGAGAGAGACACAGTGAGAGAGAGAACACAAGGAGAAGTAGGAGAGGGAGAAGCAGGCTTCCCGCAGAGCGGGGAGCCCAATGGGGGGCTCGATCCCAGGACCCTGGGACCATGACCTGAGCCAAAGGCAGATGCTCAACAACTGAACCACCCGGGCGCCCCAGGACACTGAGATTTTTAAAAGCTCCCTTGGTGACTCTAATGTCAGCAAGGTTGGAAAACACTGTAGTACTATAGAAAGTGTTCTGATTCTCTAATGCCCAACGAAGTCATAGGAATATCTCCTTAGAAGAAAGTACAGAGAGTTCTCAAAGCTTATAGAACAAATGATCCAAAAGTGAAAGTGAGGAAAGAGAGTCCCTGAGGTTTACTATACCTGGCATGTAATAAAACAAGCAATACATTTTCAATTCATTTTTGTGGTTCAAATGGTTATTGTGCAATAAGGTGACCCAAAACTACCTTCAATTGACACTAAAATAAAAAGTTTTCAAATTTTTCACTGAATTGTTAGAATTTGGAAAAATATAGGCAATAGTATCATTAGACTACAAATATTTACTCTAAGCAATATTCTATTTATAATTTATAATATCACCAAGAGAGGGGACTATCAAAAAGATCCCTTTATTAAATAAAAATATATCAGGTACTTATGTATCATTCAACAAGCATTTACCCAGCATCTACTAAGTGACAGAGATGGGCACTAAGGATACAGCACTGAACGAAGAAAACAAAACAAAAAATCAACACCCTCACAGAGGCTATATAGGTCTAGAGTGGGAGACAAGAAAAACAAGTAAACTACAAAGAGGCAGAGAGTGGGGGATACCAGGAGTCAGCTGGGATTTGCGATTTTAAATAAAATAATACATTATATGAAAAAAGAAAAAAGAAGAAGATAGCAAGAGGGGAAGAATGAAGGGGGGGGAATCGGAGGGGGAGATGAACCATGAGAGACGATGGACTCTGAAAAACAAACTGAGGGTTCTAGAGGGGAGGGGGTGGGGGATGGGTTAGCCTGGTGATGGGTATTGAGGAGGGCACGTTCCGCGTGGAGCACTGGGTGTTATGCACAAACAATGAATCATGGAACACTGCATCAAAAACTAATGATGTAATGTATGGTGATTAACATAACATAATAATAAAAAAAATAAGAAGTCTAGAAAGGAAACATCGGAGAAAAGACTTGCGAGTGGTGTTAGAGAACATATATAATGAATACATACTAAAGGCTATAAAATACATTCACAAAGGTAATAATGCCGAGAGAGCAAAGTGATCAATCTGAAGAGTGCCATACCTCCGTGTGGAATCTTAGGGTTCTCGGGGAGTCTTCCTGGATCAGTAAATGAGGCCCTCACTAAAGCAACCAGACAAAATACGGCAATGCCATAGAATACTTTGAAATAAATAAGAAAGTTAAGTAAATAAAATCTGTCATTTATTCTTCAAAACACTTTATCAAAAAGCATATTCAAAGTTTAAAAGCATGTTTTAATTAATGCCATCAGAATAAGTAATTTTGAAAACTAAAATGGAAAAATTAAATGATTAAATAAAATAATTAAATATTCACTTCACTCATCAAATACTACTGCCAAGAGGACTATCTCGTACATATTAACTTAAATATTATTTTGCATAATAACTGATAAACTTGTTATAAATCAGATTTTTTATTAACAGAGGTTCCCTGTCAATAATGGCATAAATGAATGGGCTCCCTTTTCATTACTACATGTACTATATTTGACAGAATCAAAGCAGCATTTTAAAACCCATTCTACAATTAAACTTTTTCATTACCTCTAACTGGCTATCTTCAAAATTACTTTGAGTTAGAGATATTCAATTGCTCCTTTTAATAAAGCTTAAGATATTGATGTAATGTGAAAATAAAGAATCTAGAAATTTTGAGTTTCTAAAAGAATAACTAGAAAAATAGCAGTAAGGAAAAACAGGTTCATTCATTATAATTCTACCTTTTAAAATGAATAAAAAAGATAGGCATTTGGTGGGGGAGGGGGGAGGCCCTGCACCAGTAAGAGGAAACTCAGTTTGAGTGCTAACTCCAGGAATGACTGCATGGTACTGGTCAGTTTTACCACTTGTATAACAGAGATATTTCCCACAGCCCTTGTGAGGCCAAAATGACATAACGTACAAGGAAACTCTAAATGCCACATACATGTAAAATATATCATTTCAATCTTATTCTTTTAATCATAAGCAAGCCATCACCAAATGAACGACAGCAGAAAATGATTATCCAGAAGTTCAAAGTGTTATCATAATCAATGTCATAATTAGTAATTTTTGCATCATGAAAGTCTCATTTCTCAGTAATGTATATCATCTTCATTCTTAAAACTCCTTCCACATTTGAAATAAGTACATAATAGAAACATTAAAAATGCACACAGACACACACAAAATAGCACTACTGTGCCAGTTTCGGTTTAAACAAAATGACCTGTATATATTTTGCAGAGCTATGGAGATGCTACATTTACCCAACCCTGCAAAATCTATAAAAGCCAGTCTTTTTTAAGACTTCCCTAATTTAGTAAGTAACTTAATTATTAATAGTGCCGATAATATTAAAAGAAAAGTTATCATAGTGATACTATACTACTATACTCCAAAAATATTCACAATGAGAAAACTAATTGTATAAAGAAATAAAGATCAGGAACTTACTTATTATTAATATGCCTGGAATATGTCCTTCTTCATAGTGAGGAAAGAGGACAATTTTGGGAATTAAAACAATATTGTATAACCAGACAAAGACAATCAAACCCATGCAGCACCAACCATGTGGGTCAACAACAAAGTGAATCCGGAGACCCATTCTGCAGTCCTACAACTGCGTGCCAACCCACAAGGAAAGACAGTCCTAAGGAGAGGTGACAAAGAAAAAAATTACTTATGTAGAAAAAATTATTTGACTGAAACAAAACTATATTACTGGCAACTATAAAATGACGCCGAGTTTTCTTTGGATATTTTTGACAAAATGAAACACACTGCAAAACAAAGAGAAGTTTCAAGATATTCAAACTTCATCAGAGGCTTCAAATCATTTAATTCCAATTTTTACTATGAATTGCTATCACAGAGGATAAATTAGCAATACCTTCTGAAGCTAAACACAAGTCTGTCCTTAACCCAGCAATTCCATGTGTAAACCCAAGAGAAATGAGACACATATCAAAAGATACATGCAAAATTTTTTAGTAGTTTTAATCATTAGACTAACTGATGGTCATACAAGTCAAAACAGTGGTCCGTCCTCTTGTGGTGGGAGGGGAACATAAGGGAAACTCTGAGGGGCTAGAATTGTTCTCCATCTTGACCTGGGTGGTGTTTCATGGGTATATACATATGTAAAAATTCACTGTGCTGTACACTTAAGATCTGTTTGATTTATTTTAATTTTAAACCACAATACAATGCCTAATCATTTTGGAAAATAAAAAGCGGAACATAATCACAAATTGCCAAAAATATTTAAATTCACAGAACAAAGCCCAACTAATCTTACTACTATCAATTCAAGAAGACTACTGTTTAAATGGAGTTTTTTCACTGAGTGTTAACAAAATGCTAATCGACCTTCCAGTGAGACACTTAAAGTTGATACTTCTATATTTATGGTACCAAAAAAGGTGATTTAAGATATATGCTTACCTTCGTAGATATAATTTATAAGGCTTAAACAGGAAATTATAAGGTCAAGGGGGCACCTTTTACATAAAATAAAATGGAATAATAACAAACTAGGACAGTGTTTCTCAAACCTGTAAGCTAACCGGAATCAACTGAGGAGCTTTTTAAAAATGTTATTCTCAGGTCCCATTCCAGATCTACTGAATCATAATTCTTTATGGAATAACAGCTCAAAAACCAATAAAATGTTTTAAAATGTTCCCCAGGTTTCTCTGATAGAGCACACTGGTATCTAGAAACCACTGATCCAAAAGCTTCCCTAAGACTTCCATGTTAGGGCAATGAGTTGAATGCAGTTCAACAAATTTATTCACGGAGCCGCCATTAACACACCAGTTATTATAGATACAATGATGAATGAGATGTGGTCTTTGCTTAAAGTAACTAACAGTCTACTGGGGAAAAGAGTCAGAAAAATGGGTTTAATACAACTTGTTAAGTACCAGAGATGTGGACAAGATGTCACCAGAAGGAGGAGGATCAGGACTCGTTAAATCAGGGCAAGACTTCCTCTAGGTGGTGAAATCTGAGTTCAGCTTTAAAAGACAAGTAAAAGTTATCCAAGCAAAGAAAAGTGACAACAATACTGTAAACAGAAGGAAGAGCAGGAGGTATACAAGAGTAAAAATTGTAGGAGGTATTACAAATTGCCATCATAAGTCACGAAGCTCGCAGTGGAGAGTGAGGGGTGAGAAATAAAGACATTAAGATGCCACGTTAGAATGCTAAGACTTCATTCTTTGGCATTGGAAAGCTACTGATGCAAGAAGTTAACATAATGAGATTTATACTTTAAATAAAGTATTGAAGCTCTGGTGTCGAGGATAAAATTAAAGATCAGTTAAGCTAAGGAAAGACAAAAGCCAAAATTAGGTTTGAGAAGAGATCAACTGAGGAAACGGTTACAATCAACCAGTATGTTTAACTGACTGACTGGATATCAGGGGTTACAGAGGAAAGAGTCCAGAAGGACTCGGAGAGTTTCATCTTCTATCCCTCACTATCATCAGTTGGAGAGCCTCAGGGTGCGGTCCCTTAGAGGCCCTGCCAATGTTCTTTAAAGCTACAAAGCTACCGGAACAAAGAAAGAAAAAAAAAAGATTTAGGATTAGCTAATTTTAAAGTAATACCCTGATCCTATCATCCTTAGAACATGCAAATACTGGAGCAGCAGAAAAAAAAAAGACAAGAACTCAAACGCAACACCACCCAACTGTTTAAATCAGATATGGTCTAAATTAGTACTTATGTACGAATTTTAAAATAGGAATAGTGCCTAGGCCTTTAAAAAAGTAAAAGTTGAACTTCATTACCTTTTAATTAGAAAATTACAAGACCTATCAGTATCATTAAAGGGAGGAAAGTCACAGAGGATAAAGTATGCTATTTAATTTACTGGGTATCATTGTTTTAAAAACTAAAGGAGCTCAAATACAAATGATAAGCTGTCTACATAGCTAAAATGAGAAACATTAAAAAGAATGTTTTTTTTACAGTCTTGCCAACCATCAAGTGCCAAAAGAAATGACAGAAGGCTCTGTCTCTCAACATGTTCAATATTATTAACTCCATGTACCTTCTTTCTTATAATGTTTCAGTTCCAGACAGGACTGAAAAACAGATTATGAATTCCAATCATCACAGAGAACAGAGCAATTTCATTACTTATTTCTAAATTTATTAATATTAGAAAAGCATTCAAACAAGCAGCAGAAGTATCACTCATTCATGTTTCTGAACTCTATTTGTATCCTCCTCTACCAGAGAATAACAAGTTCTTCTTCGGAGATTCCTCACAACTGAAGAATACTAGATACCGAAAAGCATAGTTAAGGGTGTCTGATTTTCCTGCATGTGAGCAGATATAGACAACAGGCTCTAAAACAAAAAGCATCCCCAAGGAAAAGCAAGCAAAGAATAGAAAAATAAAACAATGAGTAAATAAGATGTTGAGTTGTTTTTTAAATACCTGGTGAGTGAAAATTGGTGCCACATAAGCTTTATGGCTAGACTGTAGAGAAGCAAACAGTAGTCCTCGAAGAGCTCCAAATCAGATTACAACCAGAAACACGTACCTGGTAGAGTGGTAGGGATCACTCCACTCAGTTAATATCTCCCAGGCGTGGCTTATGGCTGAACAGAAACTATTACACATCCTGAGCCACAACCAAACTGAACACAGCGCTGCTACTCGGTCCTAAGGGTGGCATTTGTAAAATACTTTCATTAGCCAGAGATTCTAACATGCTAATTTGTATATTAAAAGGTGAGTTCATAACTCAAACTTTGATGTAACTAGTGGACATACTGGTACTTCAACATTTTTTAAGATTGCTATCTGGTAACTCTACTTGAGTGCCGTGACTAACTTCATTAATGATGTAAATTACTACAGCACCAACTTTTTTTTTAAAGATATCATTCAACTCTTAATAAACTAGACTACATAAATATTTACAGTATCCAAACTATTCTAGGAGGAAACGACCTTTCCTTTCTTGCCTTTTTAGGCCACTAAATTTTACCATGTATTTTCTTCAGGAAGAATACTCGAATCACTATGAAAAGAAAGGGATGGAAAACTATTATAGGACCGAAAACTATACAATCAAAATGCAGCTTTTAGAAAATGATAAAAATTAGCCAAGATAATTTACAAGAAATCGAGGCAAATGTTCTCGCTAAACTTAGTTTTATATGACTCTCCACCTCAGCCAGTCGTCTTACGAATGTTCCATGAATATGAAAAAAACATTCCCTCTCTCATTCCTCCTATCTGAAATGTCCCTACCATTTTGCTTACTCTATTTAAATTCAATTCACACTTCAAGGTCAATTTGAATCTCATTCTCCAGATGAAATTTTTCCTGCCACCTCAGTTCACGGTGATTTTCCTCTTCTAAATTCCAAATACAAAGCAAAACTAGTACAAGAAAATAGCAAGTGGTTTTATAACCTCAAAATGAGGAAGACCTTCACAAACAAGACCTTCACAAACAAGACCACATAAAGATTAAAATTTCTGAAGCCTAAAACATACCAAAAACAAAGGTAAAAGACAAAGTATCCCTTTTAAAAAACATTACAACATCTGACTGGTAAGAGGCATACAAAAGAAATACACAGAGAAGCAATTCACAAAGAAAAAAAATTTAATGGCTAATCATTACTGATTAGGAAAATGTGAAATAACTAGGTATGTTTTTTCATCCTTTGTACTCACAAAATTTTGGAAAGATTACCCAGGGATGAGAGAGCACAGAGAAAAAGATACTCCCACCCATTACTGCGATGCATGTAAACTGATACAATCATCTTTAGATGGCAATGTAGCAGTAGCTATTAAAAAGTCAAACTCTCTGACCCTTTGACAAACTATTTGACCCAGCAGTTTTACCTCTAGTAAGAGCTACCAAAGTACTCATTAGAGTGTGGAGGTACATGTACATTCAAGGTGTTCCACACAGTGCTTTTTGTAATCATAAAAATTGGGCACAACATCAGTGCTCATGAAGAGGGAGAGGAATGACCAAATTATAAGACATCCAAGGTGTAGAGTTATTTCCAAGCTACTGCAATTAAAGAAAGAAAGAAAGAAAAGAAAGAAAAGAAAGAAAAGAAAGAAAAGAAAGAAAAGAAAGAAAAGAAAGAAAAGAAAGAAAAGAAAGAAAAGAAAGAAAGAAAGAAAGAAAGAAAGGAGGTAGATCTAAATCTGCATAGGGCTACCCACATGTAGTGTTGAATGAAAGAAAGGAGGTTATGAGAAAAAGCTTAACAGTGGTTTCCTGGAGAGGAGGATAATGAGAGACTAGGAAAAGGTATAAGGGAACATTCTAGTTCCCTCATAAAGATCTCTATCTTGATAGGAATTTGAGACACAGGTTGTGAATTTGTCGAAAGTCGGCAAATGTACACTTAAGAACGGTGCATTTCATGGTATGTAAATATACCTTTTAAAAAACCCTATAAACCAACAGTGAACTCTAGCTAATGATATGTAGGCTGAAGTATCAGGGAGGGGGCGGAAGGAGGAAATGTACTAACGTCTGCAATTTACTATGAAACGGATCCAAAAAAAATAAAGTGGATTGAAGGATGGACAGAGAGATGGTTGAGCATGTCATGAAGTTTAATAAAATATTAGTTGTAGAATCTAGGTGATAGGTATTCAGATGTTACACCATAACATTTTTTCAACTCTTCTGTTTAAAATTTTCATAATTAAATGTTGCAGGGGAAAGCAAATTACAGAAAAGTTTGTATAACATGCTTCTTTTTTTTATTAAAAAAACATGTATTAGTAATTTCTATATATGTACAGGAAAAAAAAAGTATAGAAGAAAACATACCCATCAAACTGTTAACATGACTGGTTATCACTGGGCTGAGGAAGGATAGAGCAGTGCAAAGAAAGCTTTCACATCTCACGTATGGATTATGTGTTCTTCTAAGTTTATTAATAAACATACGTACTTCTAAATTCTTTTCAACCAACTGAAAAATAAAGATTGCCTAGGGGTTCTGATTAGACACTACAACCTTGTACACAAGATGTTTAATTTAAGCTCTCTTTATCGCTATATTTATTACCCTAATATTAAGTGCATTTAAAATTAGTATTTTTTAAAATGCAGTGTAGAAGCATCAGCTGTAAAGCCACATCAGATCTGTGTTCCTGAAATCTGTATTACTTACAGATTATTTTTCTCTATGGAAAAAGACATTTCTTATTTAAGAAATGTCTAGTTAAAATTTAATATGAAAAATTTTAAATAAACATAATGTAACTACAATTATCTTTTTTTGCAAATGGATAACAGTTAAATGCACCTAAAAATAAGACTTTAAGGATCCTATGCCACATAATACAGAAACATATTCCCATGTAAAATTAAATGTAGACTTACCACTTGCAAATTCACCAAGATGTGTTGTAATTTTTCTGGTGCTTGCATTTAGAGGTTTTATCTTGATTCATTCCTTTTTTAGTTACATCCCAACAAATGGATCTCTCCTCAATAACAGTTCTCCATGAGAATCTATTAATGGTTTAACAAATAATGATCTCTTACAAAGATAAAAATTGTAAGCCACTAAATATTCTGTGAAAATGTCAATTACAAAAGTTTTAAACTCAAAAATAAGATGATTCAACTCCACCTGATTTTGTGTTTTCATATCCTACCCCATCCCCCCAAAATCTGCATTTGATTACCATTATACAGGAAAGTTCTCTCTTTTGAAACCACCCAGTTCCCATAAAATCAAATTAGTATTGTATGTCCAACATTTGGGCTTCATCAAACTTCCTGACCACAAATCACAAAATGACAACAGATTCTGAGATCACTGATGGGACAAAATGCAATGTAATGTCTATCAAGATGTGAGGCTGGAACTGTCCCATCACAGTTGATAAACATAAACTAAAGAGCTTAAAATAGAAGCAAGTTTTAGTTTAAAATATCTTAAGGAGAAAAGCTATCCTCCTGTAATGAACCATTAAGAGAATCAACCATAAAAGTTAGTTTCTACAGTCCAAGCTTAAACAATAATAAAGAGTTCCAGATAACATATACACTGATTATGTATTTTATTAATTCACTTAGCATCTATTGACTATATGCTATGCTTTTGCACAGGATACAGATAAAAAAGAGATGAGCCCCGTCCTCAGTGAAGACAGACTAGTAAACAGACCAGATCAATACCTCTGTAAGACAAGGTGAGATAGAGGGCAAGACAGCAGGAATGCATCTCATATAGGAAGGGTATTGGCTCATGGAACTTTTTTCAGTTATGGGAATATTTACGTGCATACTAGGTTGTAGTACAAAAGGTATTTCCTATGGTGAGTTGCCATCAGGAAAAGGTTTCTGGAGAGAGTGAAACCTGTGAATTAGCTAGTCAACGAATGAGCCTCTTCTGAACAAGGGAGCGAAATATGCAAAAGTATAGAAGCAGGCAGAGAAAACCCTAAGCAAACTGAAATTACTAGAGTCATTGCATATGGAAGAATGGGATAAAACATGTTTAACCTTTTGAATACACTCACCTCTAAGAAATATACTTCGTAACATTACCAAGTATACAGAAATATATGATATGAGAATGTTCTATACTCATTAAATGAAATACATCATTGAAAAAGTTTAATGAAATATTTGCCCTTACTACATGTGATGTACTCTGATACTGTTATTCTATTTTATCCTAGTTCATTTTAATAAAAATAGATGTTGGTCACAGCCCACTAAAGGGATTCCATGACCCACAACAAAAAGAGTAATCTAAGAGGGAAAAACACTGTTAAACTATGCTAATGAGTTTGGACTTTGCACTGAACACAGTGGAAAACCACTGCAGGATTTTAGGCGGAAGGATGCCATGATGAAGTTCACATTTTGGAAAGAACAGCAACACCATGAAGGATGGACTTGGGTGGATGGATAACGCTCCAAGACGGACTACACAAAACAAGCTAGGCTTACTGGTTAGCCAGGCGAGAAACGAGGGCATGTGGGAAGACCAAACAGTAGTGACTTGTAAGGGGAGTGTGGGCGAACAGGGGTAAAGAAGAAATACTTAGGACAGAAGACATGCTGGAAAGGGGCAGATTAAGAATTTAGTGAGGAAAACTGACAGGACTTGGTGATCAATTGGAAGCAAAGGGCAGACTGCAGGTTTCTGGCTTAGGGACTACGTGAAGGGTGGTACCATTCTCCAAGACAGGAAATGAAGGACAAGTTACGAGTTTCTTAAGCATACTGTTCACCACAGCAAAAGGAAAGTATTACATACTAAGGATGTGAGAAATGTATCAAAATCCTTAGCATTACATTTCCATTCCCCTTATACACTTCTTTAACTGGATTTTCTCCCAGCGTCAATTTTTCTATGGCCCTGATTGTTGGACTGTCAAATGTGATGTGTTTCTACTCTAACTTTCTAAGCTAATTTACACTGCTTTCCTTGCCTGCACCTTTGATTTCTTAGGGACAAAATATGGAATGACAAAGTACAGGAGCTGCTACTCTAATAGCAAATGAATGAATTCATCTTCTTCTTCTAGAAAAAAATCACAAGCAGAATTAAATGCAGTACAACAAAATGTCTGAGACGGCCAAAGTCAATAACCTGCTATGGCGATGTCTCCAGGGTGGCTTCCTGATGTCTCAGCAAAACAGTACTTCCTGTCAGTATTATTAGGTAATAGCCCAAGTCAAACGTCTATGAGTCAAACCCCGGTCACTCACTGGCTTGGACTCAAGGAAAACTCCTACTTTACATTTCAGTTATTAGTTTTCATAATGCTATTATGAAGCATAGCATTTACAACGGGATGCCCATTTTATCAAATTCAGCAGCATCACCGACATCATGGAATCAAATCTCACCTATGAGGTACAGAAACAATGCTAGGCTTAAAACTCCATGTAAATTTGGGATAACGAAGAATATCCAAAGTTTTGTAACTATAAAAGGTCATAAGACCATTAAAAATTTTTAACATTGTTATGTCTGAGAGAATATAATCAACAATTCACAGGGCAAACCAAAAAAAAAAATTCCACAGAAAGTTCCCAAAAGAAAACGGTTAATATATGGATATATAAAATTTAAACTTCTAATTGCACCTTAAAATGAAGTTATAATTATATACTTTTAAACATATTTAAACTTCTGACGTTATCTACTCTGAAAATTGGCCAATATAAATAATTCTACCTCAGATACCAAGCTACCGGGGCACCTGGGTAGCTCAGATGATTAGGCAGCTGACTCTTGATTTCGGCTCAGGTCATGATCTCAGGCTCCTGGGATAGGCCATGAATCACGCTCCACACTCTCTTTGCCCCTCCCCTTGCTCCTGCTCTCTCTCTCTCTCTAAAATAAATAAATCATTTAAGTATATATATATATAAATTTAAAAAGATTAAAAATATATCAGGCTATAGCTGTCTCTAATAATTAGCCAAGGGGGTAGTTCAATTTTTAAAATATCACATAGGTATTCAGTTTATTTCAACAGAGTAGGAAATTAATCTTGTGGGGATATGAAAAAAAGAGAGCCACATTCAAATTATGACACAGCCTCCAAGCTGCCGTTTCTTTTCAAGCTTCCGTTTAGCCATCTGTAAAATGGTGATAAAAATAACTCCTGGAATTGTTGTCATGCTTAAATGAGAAACTGCCTGACAAATGAAAAGCAACTCCCAAAATAGTAACTTTAAAGGGGAGTGAGGGATAGGAGAGGAAGAGAGACAAAGGTAAGTTTTACTTCTAATCCTGCAAACTCCAGAATCAAACAGTGTTTCTGGGTCCCTATCTTTAAAGTCGTGATACAATTTAACCACACCCCGGCTCTACTTCCTCTAACACTAAAGTCTGAGAACACTTGTCAGGGATGAGAAACCTCCCACAGCCCAGCCTTTCAGCTGCTATCATACTATGAGCACAGAGGGAAGTTTTATTTGCACGTGTTGGCATGGGGTCTCTTCAAGCAGAAAACTGAAAATAGAGATTTGATCTAAAATAGACGGACTGAACTAAAACCTGTAAACCAAAATCTTTCAAGGAAAAGCAGAAGGGCTGGTAAGTTAAGGACTAAAACACGGTTGCGAGCAAATCAGGACCTGATTTCAGAAGCTAATGAAAAATACACAATGAAAGTAGGGAATTTTGACTCAATGCTGAGTTCTCCAGGAAGACTTTGTGAAAATGTGGGTGGGCAAAGTGTCAAAGCAGAACATACTTGCACCATCAATGGTTTCAAGAACCCACTTCTAGAACAAGCCTTTAGATCACTACATCCAAAAAAAAAAACAACTCTACATTCTAGGCAAAACTGAACATAAGACATTGCTCCTCTGTGTACCTGCTTCATGAGTGAAAAATAAATGTAAATTAATACCTCTATTAAAAATATTGCACTGCAGTGACACACTTCATCGGAATTCCCTAACAGAAAATAAAAATAGCTTGGAAGGTGTGGGATGATATGAATTAAAGGTACCAAATACTGCTTCAGTCAGTATAAAATGTCTACGTTGGAATCTTCACTGAGGAAGGCAGGGATGTTGTGGGAGAGAGTCAGGAAAGGCGAGAACTAAAGTTGAATGTAGAGTAGGGACAGAAGGCAACAGATAACCTTTGCTTCAAACACAGCACAAGGAAAAACCTTCAGATAAAGTAAAAGCCAGAAATGAAGAGGCTCTGGCGTTTCCTGGACACGAACCTGACACGTTCTTCCAAGGGGAAAGGGAAACTAGCTACCTACCTCTAGTACCCACTTCCACCAAAACAAATTGAAAAAAAAAAAAAAAAAAGAGAGAATACTAAATCAGATTTCCTTCACACCAGGCTTTACCAAAGCAGGCACAGTTTAAGAACAATAATACTGAAAGAAATCATCACTCCGTCTTGCTTGAAGCTGAAAATCCTACAGGAGGTAAAGTTATTCATTCCATAATTATGGATAAAAGGCTTAAAATCAGAAGGCTGGCTGAGATCACACCCGAGCATGTTAAAGTTGGAACTAACATAAAACTAATCAGCGAGTGGCAAAATACTCATTTTTACCCAACATGCCCTTTTGTGGAAGCATCAACAGTAGGTGAAGAGAGCAGATACCCAGTCAGCTTCTTAAATGGGATGAGGTAAATCTACCTCCGAGGTAAAGCACAGGGCAAGAGGAGGCCTCAAGGCAGAAGAAAACCTTTGAAAAGGTCACGTCTTTTCCCTAGGGTACATCAAAAGAGGGAAGTAAGTAAATAAACCACTATCACCTTAAGATATTTCTGGCAAGGTAGCTACGATGAGAGCAGTACTACTTCACACCTGTGAATAACTAGGTTTATTTAATTTACCAATGATTCTTTTTTTTTATTATGTTAATAACCATACATTGCATAAATTTACCAATGATTCATAACGAAAAAAAGTCACTATGCTGACAATAAAGAGGGTTTTTTCCATTTATTCTTGTCTCTTACCTGTATTTTTCACTGATACAAAATAGTTCAAACATTTTTCAGCTTTAATAAGAGCTATAAGTGCACTGATTATTCTACTAGATGTTAAAATGCCATTTATATTTAGTGCACTTGAAAAACTGAATCTGAGACCTAATGTTTTACTAAAGCAATATAAAATTCCTTCATGCCTTAATATAAAAGTAAAACTCAGCTTTAGGAAAAACTCCCTGGTAATAAAGGTAGATTTTCTTCTGCCTTCCCTGTTATACCTGTTAATACTGATACTACCATTATGTAGCCTTCTACGCTGAAAAAGATTGCATTGACTCACACTCAATTACAATCCCAGAAAAAAACCTCCACGGAGACAATACTAGACTTCTCAATTAGTTTCTTCACTAATACAGGGCATGATTTTATCCATGCACTTTTCCACAGGTTCTGAATCAGTCCCTATGGATTAACGAAATCAGGCAGTGGGCAAATAAGTAAAAATGTCATGATTCACACTGATCACTCCTTCTTTAGAATCCACCTGTTAAGCTGATGGTTACAATGTGTGCATTTACCTACATTTGTATTAAATAAAACACCCCAGAGATAGGTAGGCAGTGTGACACCGTTACCAACATTTTGTTTAAAATATGCTCTATTTCTTTTATTCCAACTACAGCTTCTAAAGTATTTTACATTTAACAGAAATCACCACGGTTTGAAGGGACCTAATTATGATCCCATCGGTTTACATCCAAAGTGAGGAATTCAAATTGAGGAATTCTACACCAAAACTATTCCAAAAGTATAGAAATACACATTTTTTGTTATATTTTGATATAATTTTCCTAATACTTCTTCAGGTATATGTTTAAAATGTACTCTTAACATGTTAAAGGGTTTTAAATTAATTACAAACGTAGCACATGCCAAATACGTATGGAAAAGCTAAGATGAGCCTTAAAGAAAGTAGCCTAACTCCTTGGTTGTATAGATGAGAAAACAGGGTGGATCACTGACCTATCCATGACCCTACAGCTAGACTGTGACGGCAGTGGGTCTAGAATCTAGTTTTTCTTTCCACTACACTATATCTCATTTGGTTCTTTCTTTCCAATTGATTTCTCACCTCATCTCTTCCTCAAAAATCTTTTTGCCATTAAGAGGTTGAACAACTAAAGCAACATAAAACACCGCTCTGGATTTTATCTGTAAAATAAGTAAAATCTAAAGAAATGGGAGGATTTAACAAGACATTGCACAAAAAGCCAAGGAAGACACATACCAAGCAGTCATCAAGTAATAACTATTACTGTTCGTTATTATTATTATTTTTACAAGGAAGGTAGTGAAATTTTTTTTTTTTAAGGATACATACATATTAGCATCCTAGGCTGAGGATCCATCTGACACATCACCTTTTTTAACGTATACTTCATCATCCCTAGTCGTCTTTTAGGCTGTAACTTTACACTATGATTTATGACCCACCCACAATGACCTTAATTTTTTTTTCCTCTTGTACTTTTATGGACTGCTATAACTGCAATATTTTCAAGTAATAACCGGTCAGGTTCGCTCGGCCCTAGAGATACAGACATCCTCCACTGACTCACAAGGGATTTTAAAATGTGACCCAAATATAGCTTGAGAAACCACAACTTTTAAATGGACTCTCCACTTAAAACCCAGCAACCTATTTATTATAGTAAATGGTAACAAGTGCAAACTGCTGCCATCCATAAGCCATTTTCTCAGAATCACTCTTGGATCTGGGAGGAGGGAGGCAGAAGGTCAATAAGGGAGCAAACTCTTTCTGCTCCTGCTAGTCCTCTGCAGCCTCGCGCCGGTGATCTGGAAATGAATGAAAGGCCGCGATAACAGAGATAAACCCGGGATCCGTGCAGAGAGGAACACTGGGGTTCACAGGCGAGAAACTCGGGGCACAGATTTAATAAATTAAAAAGCAAAAGCAAAAAAAAACCCACCCCAAATCACCTCGGCTAGAGCAGGAACGCACCCCCACCCCCACTTTTGGAAGGGGGAGCCGCTCTGAGACCCGCCGGGCCCCGGGCGAGCCGGGTTCGGAGCGGGGGCGGGGGGGGGGTGGAGTGGGGGGCGCAGGTGCCTGGGGCAGGTGCGGAGAAGGGCAGGGCGCGGGGCGGCAGCGCAGCCAGGTGAGGGCGGCGGGAGGCGGGCGGCGGCGGCGGCGGGGGCCCGGCGGGGCGGGGGCCGGAGGGGGGTGGGGGCGGCCGCGTCGGCCCCGCGCCTGCACACACTCACCGGCGCCGGCAGGCTCGCCTCTCGCCGCCGCTGCTGCTCTCGCGGCCGCCAGCCGCTCTTCCCCCTCCTCCTCCTCCTCCTCCGGCGCCGGCGCCGCCGTCGCCCAGGCCGGGCCGCGCTCCCCTTCCGCTTCCGGGAGCCGGAGCGCCGGGGCCGGTGGGGTGGGTGTGCGCCCGCCCGCGCGCTGGAGCCACCGGCCGCCGCCGTCTCCGCTCCGCTCCCGGGAGCCGCGATGGGAGCCGCCGAGGGCCGAAAGAGCAGAAATCGCGCCGCGGGCGGGAGGAGATGCGCCGCGGCCCGAGGCCGTGTGCGGCGCGGGCCCGCCATCACCGGAACACTCGTACCTGACGCACCTCGGCGCCTCCGCCCTCCCCCGCTGCCACCTTCCCAGCTGTGCCCGGGCCGTCCTTCTCTTTGTCCCCACACCCTCACCGTCCCCCTCTCTGGGGGACTTCAGAAGGGCCTTCCCGTAAGGACTGCAAGTATCCCTCTTCCTTCAGGGGTAATGGCCAACAGGCCTCTGTCTTCCGCTAACGCGTTCTGGATGTCCCCCGGTACCTTGTTTCAAAGTGCGCCCGCAGCATCTGCATCCTCTGGGAACGTGTTAGAAATGCACCACCTCAGATCTGCTGAATCAGGATCTGCATTTTAACAAGATCTCCAGGTGATGCCTACATAGGCACCTCAAATATTGAAAGGCACTGGATTCTAGTGCGTGGTCTTGCCTCTTCAGACCCTCTGTGCAACAAGAGCCAGAGTTGCCCCGGCCATCTGAGATGGGCCATCTGAGATGTTCCCTAGTCCCGTGGGCAACCTCAGTGCATACCCAAACAAGCTTTACTCCGTATTTAAGGAGGCAACCAAAAGTTGTCAGCTTTCCCATCCCTGCAACCTAGGAAAAATAGGTTGACTCAACGTTGTAAACAATCCACCTCCCTAAGTTGGTATCTTATCAAACAGCAGAGACATAACTAAAACCTCCCCTCTCTTCCCTCACCTAAGCCGAACAGTACTTTGGATACGGTACTACAGTGTTTGTAGTAATGTAGGGCTAAATCTTGGTGCCTGTGTGCCACAGGAGGAGATAATGTGTGGATGGAAGAATATTACTTGATGCATAAAATCTGAACTTACAGGATGGCATTGAAAGCCTTTCACAAACTTGTCTCTACTTACCTCTCCAGTCTTAGCTCAAATGAACTTGGTTCGTTTACCCTTCCTAGGATGCCCTTCCTCTTCCTCTCTGATGATCTTTATCCAGACTTGGGAGTCAGTTCAAATCCTGCCAACCGAGAGTACTCTCCCGTCACCGGACTTATATCACACACATGAAGCTTATTTTGGACCCATATGTTACCTTGTATTGCTAGGTATTTTTAAACATGTTGTGTTCCGATTTATGAATCAATTACAAACACCTTAGACCTTAAAGACCTACATCAGTGATTATCATAGTTCTCACACCAGCAGCATCAACATCACCTGGGAACTAGTGAGAGATCCACATTCTCCAGCTCCATCCCAGATCTACTGTATTAGAAACTTCAGGGGTGAAGCCCGGCAATCAGTGTTTTAACAAGCCTTCCAGGTGATTCTAATGCACACTCAAGTTGTAGAGCTACTGACCTGAAATACTGTCTTTTATCCCCAACGGAACCCAATGATCGGGATTGATTTGACTATGTGCAAGTTTTATTGCCTTTCAGATTAAGAAATCAGCTCCTCCATTTATGCGTAACTAGGTTGGGAGGCTGTGACAATTGCTTTTGAAATAATTGTCTTTGGTTTTCATAATGCATTTTATGTAGTAGGATCTTTGTAACTTGGTTTGTTTGAAAAGAAAGAAATAAAGGGGCCCCTGCTTCTGACTCTTGGTTTTGGCTCAGGTCATGATCTCGAGGTTGTGGGATCGAACCCCATGTCTGGCTCTGTGCTCAGTGCGGAGTCTGTTTCAGATTCTCTCTCCCTCTCCTTCTCATTCACTCTCTCTCAAATAAATAAATAAAATCTTAGAAAGAGAAAGGGAAGAGAAGAGAAGAAGGAAAGAAAGAATACAGGGGTGCCTGGGTGGCTCAGTCCTTTAGGTGTCAGACTCTTGATTTCTGCTCGGGTCATGATCTCGAGGTTGTGGGATGGAGCCCCATGTCTGGCTCAGTGCAGAGGATGCTTGAGATTCTTTCTCTCCCTCTGCCCTTCTCCCCACTCATGTTTTCTCTCTCTCTCAAATAAATAAACCGAAGGAGGGAGGGAGGGAGGGAGAGAGGGAAGGAAGGAAGGAAGGGAGAGAGGGAGGGAAGGAGGTAGGGAGGAAGGGAGGGAAAGGAAAGGAAGGAAGGGAGGAAGGAAATATAACTCGTCACTTTGGGCATAGGAGAAACGTGGAGTTTTACTTCCAAAATTTGAGTACCTGAATTGCATATTATTTTGCTCTCTTTTAGTATACTATTGTGAGAAGGAATAATTTTTTGGCAAATGATTTCAACAAGTACCAAAATGAGAATTAGTTGAGTGGCCTGTGAATGCTGTGACAATTGGAAGTATATGTATTTTTCATGCTCTTTGTCATGTGTTAACCTGTCTCTTATCAGCCAGGCCCATTTCACAGAGAATTTTCTAAATAAGACATGGAAGGAGAGAAGTGGCAGGAAAACCATTCTCAAAATCATGATCTTTCTAGCATGGGCACTTAAGAAGTCTAATCAAGGGCCTATCTGTCCCTTACACTGAAGGTCAAGTCATAGGCATGACTGTGTTATGTTGTAATCCATATACTTGACTCCTGTTTCATAATGAAAGGGTAAGGGAGATATGGCATCATGTAATCTTTTTTGAGACGCTTTTCTATTTACGGTAAGGATAGAGAGAAGATATATCTGCTATATTCTCCCTCCAGCGTTCTAGTCTACTTCATCCTTCCTGTGACTAGCTGAAAGATGATTATTAATCAAACTAATATTTATCTGGGAATTGAAAAAGTAGGCAAGAACCAGCAGCATTGCTGTGACTGCCAACTTCACTTCTCCACAAAGGCACAGTCAGGGCATTTATGTGGATAAACTCAGCCAACTAATGTGCTTCTGTGCCGTGACTGGGGAGGACTGGATTTGACTGCAATTTCCAAAAGTCAGTGCAAGTGCAGTCCAGAGTTTAATCAACACTGGCTAATAGCCCTTGGCAGCTTTGGGTGGATGGCGTTCTCCACCTGCCCAGCTGGGTACCATGCCCTAAGCACCCACATTTGATGCACATTCATGATTTCTTGGTTGCTTATACTCATCTCCCCCATCTGTTTGAGTGGCAGAGTGCCCATTCCAGAACAGTCTAATATTCGAAGAGTTGTTCCTAACCTCTTTTGGGTTACACATCTCTTTGAGCATCCATTGAAAGTTAGGGACCCTCTTTCCCAACAAAGTGTGTATGTATACACACAATTATATAAACATGTACATATATATTTATAAATAAAATTTCAGAAGCTGCCCCACCTTCCCATGCCTCCAGAGGACCACAATGAAGTCACGAACATCAGGTTAAGAATCTGCTTTGGGATATGGAGAGTAAGTAAAATAAACTTTTTTTCAGATATCAAAGATAACTCTAAAAACCACTGTGTGCTTAGGAGATAGAACAAAAGCAATGCTAAGCAGAGTTACATTTGGGAGTGCTAAAGAAACAGCTAGTCGTGTCAACAAAATGGTTCAGGAGTGGCTTCATGGAGAGAGGTTCTTGCATCAGGCAAATAAGAACAGGACTTTGGGACAAAGGATCCCTCCCACATAAGGGAAAGGGTGTGCAAAGGCATGGAGATAGGAAGGTACGGCAGTCCATCCAGTGTGGCTCAAAAGTAAAATACATGGAAAGATAGAGAAGAGAATCAAAAGGTAGAACAGAGTCAAATCATGGTGAGCCTCAAATTCAACGCTATTTCCAATGAGGAGCCAATATAAGCTTTTGGAGTAAGGTAACCTGGAAAGATTTTATTAGTGAGTGCCATGGCATCATCAAAATGCAGAACAGTAGAACATTTTAAAAAGTTCTCCATAGGGGCACCTGGGTGGCTCAGTCGGTTGAGCGTCTGCTTTCAGCTTTGGTCATGATTCTGGGGTCCTGGTATCAAGTCCTGCTCAGCAGGAAGCCTGCTTCTCCCTCTCCTCCTTCTCCTTCTGCCCCTCCCCCTGTTTGTGCTCTCTCTCTCCCTCTCTCTCAAATGGGTAAAATCTTTAAAAAAAAAAAATTCTCCATATCCTAAATCAGAACCTATAAGTGAAGCCACATGGCTTCATTTCAACTTTTTAGGGTTGCTTGATGCTTGCTCTAGAGGTTTCTATTAAGCTAAATCAAGATGAACTTGAAATCCTTACAGTTCATTAAGTGCCAGTGAGAAAACATGTCCTGGTGAATGTTCAGGTGAATTTAGAATCCAAAATGCAGAAAGAGTTAAAATTTATTTGGAATTGAAAGCATGAAAATCAACTGGGACCAAAAAGAGAAAAGAAGCCCCATCACTAATCAGGCTGGGAGGAGAGACACAGGTCAAGCCAGCTGCCAGGTTAATAGCAAACACTGTTTCTGCCAAGGTCATGCGGCAGATATAAATTACTATAATGACCCCCTCTTCGGGTGATTACTGACCAGTGATGCCTCAGACCACTTGTTATTTTTATTTATTACTGGGGATACTCAAATGCTCGGCCAACTTCACCTCACGACAGCACCCAGTTCCTAATTAGTTCCCTCTTTTTCTAATCCCACCTCAGTATAACAATCGATCCAAAACTGATCCCTGCTTCCCTTCGACCATCTTCAAAATCCTTCAGTGAAAGCCCAATTGACACTGGGCTCACCCCTCCTCCTTGTCTAGTGGTACTTCTCTGAAGAGCCCTCCCTCCTTGAAGGGCAAGAAATCTGATTTTTGTCCAGCTACAGGCTTGTCCCTGGTAGTCTTTGGCTGATTAGGTTTTAGCAAACCCATTTGATAATGAAAGCCACCCTTCGTCAGAATTCAAAAGTCAGGGCTCTTCAGGAAAGAGGTCTCCTTTTCTCTGTCCGAAGGTAGCTTCAATGAGACTCAGCGGTTTCACACATGGATTCTTCCAACACAGGAGGAAGTGATGCTCTGGGTAGGTCACTCCGATCCCTCATCTTTTGGAGAAACGTGGATTGAGGTAGAAAGCGGAAGGAAAATGGGCTTTTATTTTTATTTTATTTTTTTTGAAAATGTGCTTTTAAGAACAATTTTTCCAAGTAGAGTTTTTAGAAAATAGCTTAACTTAAGTAAATGGGATTAATAGAGCTCCAAGACAGAAGTAAAATGGGTCTAGATAGATAAGTTCTGCCCTGGTTCAATGTAAAGGACATATTAAAAACAGGGTCGTTTTGATGATGCTGAGACCTCATTGCATGAAGGAAAGAGATTGAGATATTCATTGAGAGATTTTATTATAAAAACAATAGCCAAAGAGTTGGTGAGGACGGGGGTGGGGGAGCTGGGTTTGTCTCTAAGACATAAAAATAGAGATGAGGAAGGGGCATCTGGGTGGCTCAGCTGGTTAAGCATCTGACTCTTGGTTTCAGCTCAGGTCGTGATCTCGAGGTGGTGAGATGGAGCCCGGTGTGGGACTCCATGTTCAGCGGGGATTCTGCTGAGGATTCTCTCTCCAACCCCCACCCGTGCCTCCCTTCACTGGCACTCCCTCTCTCTCTCTCTCGAATAAATAAATAAATATTTAAAAAACATAGAAGAGCAAGACAAGTTAGAATGCAGATCTTAGAGGTGCCTGGTTGGCTTAGTCGGAAGAGCATGTGACTCTTGATCCCGGGGTCATGAGTTTGAGCCCCATGTTGAGTGAGATTACTTAAATAAATAAGCTTAAAAAAAAAAAAAGAATTCAGAGCTTAAACAAAGTGTGGGGCAGGGGCACCAGTAGAATCAAAAATCCAAATAGGAGAGTTATCTTTAGTAGGAGAAGAAAGAGTTATTTAATTCTCAAAGTCAGAAACAAAAGAAGAGCCAGAGGGTGAGCAGGTGGGATATTTTGAAGGAGAGAAAAGGAAAAATCAATGGCCTCCATCTTCACGTAGACTCCAGAGCAAGACATGCTGAGCTCTTAGAAAGGAGAAGGAAAAAAGGGGCATGTTCAGCTCCAGGAAAGGAGATGAAGACTCTAAAAGAGACAGCCCACATGGTTGATGCGGAGGTAATGTTGACCAGTGGAATAAAATAATCTGAATCCTTCTAGAAAAACCTGGGTGCCAGAGGTAATAAAAATAGCACTTTCTGCTATATGTTATGGCTCTAAAACACTTAGGAGAATTAACCTCTGTTGGTTTCCAAATATCTTAACTCACAGATCTGCTTTGGGTTCTTGGTATCTACATGTAGCCGATGAAAAAAATGAGGCCACCTGACATTTCATCTTTTGACTGCAGTGCCACAGCAGGAAGCCTCAGACTTAGCTGGCAACAGTCTATAAAGATGGGGGAGAAAATTCCATAGTCCATTCAGGCCCAGAGGGTCATGATGAACAGCATGGGGGCAGCAAACACATAACTGAGGAATTCAGTGGAAGCAACAAAGAGAAATTGACTAACTACTTAGAATGCACTAACCACATCTTGGGTTAATTAAATAACTGTGCTGCTTTGGATAACAATACCTGCCAAACTCAAAGACATACACACACACACACACACACACACACACACACACACACACACACACTCTCAATTTCTATCAATAACCTTGTTCTTTGCTCTCTTAGTCAAGGAGTAACTTTCACTATAACTGCATTACAAAAAAAAAAAAAAAAAAAAAAAGTCATCCCCAGGCTCATACCTGTTCTAGCAAGCAACCTTCTTGTTCACTCCACTTTTTCCTATTCCACTACTGCTGTTTGGGAAGAACCTGGAGATACGACCCTACAGAGCCATGGAGGCAATAATCAAACGGGGTCAACCTTAGGTTTAGAAAATTTTGCACCCAAGAATCATCCCCAGGCCTGGATCTGTGAAAGCCAGCATTCTGAGAGACTCTTTCCTAAAGCAATCTGATCACGGTTGTGCTGTCATTCATTAATTGCCACGGGAATCACCAACTGTCATCATGAAGTCTTTTACAGGCACCCTGTAAATATTAAAAGATCATGTTAAAATTACCCCGTGTGCAACAGCAGCTGATGCTGTTTTATGGAGACAGTATTAGAGAGCATGGAAACGTATCACACTACAACTCCCATGATCCCTATTTCTTACAGCTCCCCTGAAGCAGGACGCTGGGCCACAGTTTTAACCCTTGAGTCACAGCAGGGAATCATTCCACTGATCATTTCCGCTGAGGCAAATCTTACCCTTTAAGCTAGGTGTGTCCTTAATGCTCTAGATGCCCTTTGGTGCCCTCTCCACTCAACTTTCTACTGTAAGAATGAGGGTGGGAGAATTATTTTTGATGTTTCCCAGGGCAGGAAGGAATATTTCAGCTTTCTTACAGTTAAAACTAGTGTGTGGGAGTGCATTCTCACGGCTTCATGACCTGTCCAGCTTCTCTTAGACTCTGTGCCAGGCAGAATTAACATTAGGGCAAGATGTCTGCCCTGATTTGCGAAACCTCAGAGCTAACTCAAGATTTACTTGAGTTGTCCCGTAAGTCCCGCTTGCTCCCCAAAGACCTCCTCTATGGACCCCCCACCATAACGTCTGAAATTTCCACCTCTGTAATTTTGTCAGAACAAGATCCAGAAGGCGTCTGTTAAAATAGAAATGACTAGATGAGATTTGAAAATACTTTTCATTTTCTTAGCAGTGATGATGATATTATCCTTATTAAGTAAGAATATCCTCATTCTAAGAGTAAGGGTGAGTGTCATGAGATCTGCAATTTGCTTTCAAATGGTTCAGCAGTCTAAAATTATGGAGTGAATACACGCAAATACACACATCTATACAAACTGAAAGATAAAGCAAATATGGCAAAATGTCAACCATTGTTGAGTTAAAATGGAGGTTTTATGGAGGTATTCTTGGTGCTATTTTTTTTCAACTTGCTTGTATTTTTGAAAATTTTTATAACGAAAAGGTAGAAAAATTCAGATTCCCAAGAACATCTTGGATTCAATGAATCATACTCCTTAGGTGTGGAACCAAGAAAGCATTGCTAGTGAGCACCCCAAGTAAGTTTTAGGCACACTGATATTTGGGATTTATTGAATTACAGTGCTAAATGCCAATGAAGGAATACTTGTAATAGGTATGTGATAAAAAGAGCAATTTATTTGGGGGAGAAAAAATAAATTCGATTAAACACCTCCATCTCCTCTGAGCGAAAAATTCACTTTTGTTAACTGGGCAAGGGTCATGTTACTCATGAATTGCACAGAAATGAAATTTGAAGAACTTAGAGAAGATGGTTTCTATGGAGAATAACAGGAGGACCCAGAAGGGCTGGGAGAACAGCATAAAGTTCTGGGTCTCGAAGAGATCTGAGCAAGTGTTCAGAATTCCTGTGCCCGAAATTCTTCAAGTGACTTCCACCTCTTCGTGATCTGGCCTGGGGACAAAATCACCTGTGGAGCTTTAAAAATATATCAACGGTTGCCTGCCGTCCCCAACCCCCTACCACCACCCACCCACTGGAACACAGTTTCTATATTTTAGAGGCACATAGGTAATTCTAACACACCACCAAATTTAGGAAGCTGAAACCCAAACCCTTCAGCGGGGTAAATTCTGTCCCCAGGGCAGGAACCTGTCATCACCATCCTGATACCCCAGTGGATCAGAACAGTGCCCGATGCTTAATAGGTTCTAAATAGATGTTAATTGGCTGAATACATTGACAGGCTAGAGAGAGAAATGGACCTGAATTAGGAGCTCTGGGCCATTGTAGATAATTTGAACATCCGGAAGTGAAGGTAAGAGAGAGAGGAAAGCTCAAGAGTGACGTGACAGGCAGAAAGGAGGAAAAGTAGACGCCAAAGAAAATTCTGTTTTGTAAGTTTCCTCAGCGCTGTGCCAGGGTTCATAATCTCTTTTGCAGGCAAGCAGGAGAATGGGAGCAGAAAGTCTCTTTTTGTGATATCTGACCATTTGGGAACCACTTCACGTATAGGTCTGCGCTATGTCCCCATGGTCCTGAAAAGCCCCAGGATATTATTTGCTTACATGCAAGCGCACCTGCTAAATCCCATGGATCCCAGGCCCCCTGAAGAGGGCGTCATTTGAGTGTCTTGAGCTGGTGCAAGATGTGAAATCTGTCTATCCACTTAAGTTTTCACTTATTTCTTGCCTGAGGTTTGGGCAGGATGCAGGTTTCCTTTTAGTAATAGAATTGTGACTTAGGAAAAAGCACTTACTGGAAATTCTGGTTCTTTAAACATTGGACATAAAGAGGTGTGTTCCCCTTAGCTGGTAGACAAGAGGAACTTGTGATAATTTCTTGGTAAAATATTAACTCGAGTCCCCACCCACAGGTGGATCATTGGGAACTGTTTTTTTTTGTTTTTTTTTTTTTTTTTTTTTGGAGGAAAGGAAGAGGAACAAAACATAAGAGGAATAAGAGGGAGGCAGGCACTGAGCGAAAATCTGAGCTGTCTCCCGGAAATGTGGGTGGATAATTGGGGCCTGGCTTTGGAGAACTAGTATTTCTACTAGTCCATTCCATTGCTCAGGGAATTATTACTCACACATTTCACCACTGCACGCTCCTGGATGTGAGCCCTGGATGAAACAAGGTGAAGAGGAACCACCCATGTGTATTTCAGATTCATCCTCTGTTCTGAAAGCGGAAACCTGACTTTCCTGAGTTCCAGTCCGTTGGGGTTGGTGCACACGATTTCCGCGGTTTCTTCCAGCTCTTCTGGCCCCCATGCTTTCTTTCCATTCCAATTTATCATACCCACTGTTAAGATTTTTGGCTCCTGGAAATCTTTGTGAAGCTCATTAGAATTCTGGACCTTCTCCCCTGAAGGATGTCCATACCTGCAACCTATGTGCACATTTCAGGGGGTTCATGAGCCCCTCTGGAGTGACTGTTATAAAACTCCCTATTACCTACCAAATATGTCCTTAAAACCTGTAGGCTGTCATTCAAAACTCCCCACACTACCTATACTACTTATTCTTCCAAGAGCAGCTCCCAAAATTCATTCATTAAGCTAACATGTACTGAACATTTATCTCACATAAAACATTAAAATTATACATTTTATGTATATATATACATTTATGTTTCTATATATATGCCAGGATACAAATATTAAAATATAAGTATATAATATGATACTTAAAACAGTATCTCTAATGCATTTAAAATATATTAAAATAATATGCTATATAAAAATAGAACATTATATTAGAAGTGGAGGGGTAACACAGATCCCAAATATACGGAACTTGTTCAGGAGTTTACAATTTAGAAGTAAAGATAAGTAAAAAAAGAATGATTACATAAGTTAAAAAGTGGCAAAGGGCTGTGGCAGACACTGTTGTTTGCCTACTCAACTGTCATTTCCTTATTATTCCTTGCTGTCAGAGCAAAGGATTTGTTTCATTGTTTAATTATCCTCAAGGTAACTGATTTTATTCAGCTCTTTAAAGGGGATGCAAAAAAATAAAAATAAAAATAAAAGGGATGCAAAGTGGGAGAGAATTCCTCTCTTCTACTATAAACATTGGTGTGGGAATGGTGACACATGATGTCTGGAAGTGCAAGCAGCCATGTTGTAACTGAGGGGAGTTTTAGCTTGTGGAAGACACATTGAGAGTGACCGAGCAGAAAGATGGAAGGACCTCGAGTCCCTGAAAGAATGGTAGAGCTTCCAACTTGACCAACCAGGAAACTAACTGCCTTCCGGTGCTTCTTGTTAGTGAAATACTAAATCCCTTTATAATTTAATTTATTCTGAGTTGTGTTTTCCGGTACTTGAGTTGAAAGCATCCTCATTGATTAAGTATCTTAGGACAGGCATGGATGCATAATGGGCTCTGGGAATCAGAGAAAAAATAGAGTAGTGGATAAACCAGGAGTTTAACTATGTATGTGTATATGTTATGTTTATGTATATGTATATATATATATATATGTATACGTATATGCTTGGATATATATGTGTATATGTGCATATATGAATACATATATTTATTTACATATTTTTAATCTTTATTATCTTGAGGCAATGTAGCATAGTAGGAAAGATCTGGGACTTTGGAGTCATCCAGCTTCTACTGCTCTTGATCAGTGCTACTTTGGGAGGGTTATTTAACTTATATGAGCATCTTCACTTACAAAATAATACAGTACTCCCTACCCTGTAGAGTTTCCTGAGGATTAAATGAAATGATGTATATGAAGTGGTTGGCACAGCACCTGATACGTGATATACCTTCAACATACGATATCTACTGATATTGTTTCTTTTGTGCAGACAAAAAATAATGTATTAAGTACCTACTGTGTGCTGGACACATTCCTAGACATTGATTACAATGGTGAAAGAAACCCAATATTATCCCTGCTCTCATGGAGCTTATGATTTGAGTAATGATGACACAAGTAATGGTATAATTATAAACCGAAACAAGTGCTGGGAAGTGAAGGTATACAGCACCATGAAATCATGCAAGGCTACACTGACCTTGTGTAGGACTTAAGGAAGGCTTCACTGAGAAAGTGGAATTTCAATTTGGGGTTGAGGGGGGCATGCTGGGAAGATCATCATTCTAGCTTTACAGAAACAAATGTATTTATTTACTTGTTCCAAGACTGTAAACTTTGTAAGGTCAGGAATTATATTCAAATAATCATGCATTCCATTATTTATATTCTTTGTACCCAGCACAGTGACCAGGCTCATCACTACCATAAATATTTGTGGACTGAATGAACGAAGCTTTCTGACTCTCACTCTCCTTGTCAAAAAAAAAAAAAAATGGGTATAAAACCTATTTCTAGGAGGTGAGGAACAGAAAGCACTTGAACGCATAGTAAGGGTTCAATAATTGGTAGCTCCTACTATTATTACTATCATTATTGCTTTATAATTTGCACATATTATCTCTGCCACAATGTTGCAAGCTCCAGGGCAGACTTATGTATCTTTGCTTATCTCTGGGTTCTCAGCACAGTGTCTTGCACAGAATAGATTCTTTATAAAAATTAAGAAGATGCATGACATTCTTAGGAATTAAATTGACAGTTTAAAGAGACTATGCACACTGAAAAAATAAATTATCAAAGCTAAGCTAACCACTCTCTGTAGGGAATACTTAATTCCAAGTTTCTAGAATCAAGATAAAATATACATTTTAAAAAAAACGGTGAAAACTGTTACAAAAACTAGACAGAACCCTGTGTGGAGAAAAAAAAAAAAAAAACCACTGTAGAACAATTCAAACAGAACATCATAGATATAATTAAAAACTCACAGCTTTCCTGTGACCCTTTCAGAGACTACCCAAACTAAGGTAAGTAACCTCTAGCACAATTCCCTATCTCAGTTCTTTGCATATCACTTACAGCCACCTGATAGTTTTCCTTTCTGGTTGATTGATTAACAAGTTGACTGATTCTCGAGTTGCTTGTCTCCCCCAACTAGAACGTAAGCTCTATGGGAGCAGGGAGACTGTCTGACTTGTTTTCTTGCTATATTCACAGCACCTAGAGCTATATGTTGCACATACCTGGTAGATACATACATACATGCTGCATAAAGGAACATATACAGAAAAATAATGCTATTTATTATAAATGGATATATACATACCTTTATAAAAATATAAAAGGATATTAAAAGTATAAAAAGGAAGCCTGAGGGCTTGAGAGGTCAGGGGTTTGGGGGATGGAACCCAGCATGGTGGTTGGAGGGGACTTTACTTATATGTGAAATGGTTTATTTCTTTAACAAAAATAGACAAGAAGCACGAGATGACAAAATGTCAAATATTCTGATGGTAAAAATTTGAGTGTTTGCTATGATATCTTTTGCACAGAAGATATGTGTTTTAAGTTTCTCAAAACAATTTTTTTAAAAGAACATCTGAATGGAAAAGAGTGAACTAAGCCCTTGTGTTTTTACAGAATATAAAGCTTGCTGATGTGCTGCTATCTACACTTGATCATCACAATAATTTTTTAAAGATTTATTTATTTATTTTAGAGAGAGAGCACGAGTAAGGGAGCGGCAGAGGGAGAGGGAGAAGGAAAGAATCTCAAGCAGACTCCCCACTGCCTGTGGAGCCTGACATGGGACTCAGTCTCACGACCCTGAGATCATGGCCTGAACCAAAATCAAGAGTTGAACGCTTAACTGACTAAGGCACCCAGGTGCCCCCACAATAATTTTGAAGTAATTATTTATCACCCTCATCCTATCTGGGCAGAAAATGAGACCAAGATTGATGAGGGAATTGCCATGACTACCTCTCAAGTTAGGGCAATGCTTGGCTGAGAACCTGACCAAAGGATGATTTCTCTTTCAAGAGGTAACATCGATGTCTTTCAAATAAGATTGCTGAGCAAGAGGTAAAAGAAATTAGCTTTGAGGCCTAGAGGCAAGAGACCTCAAAGAGATCAATCTAAACTGATGGGCAATGAAGGAGCAAATATTTTTATACAAATAGAAAATATGCTCCAAATGACCATAGGCTGGTTGCTTAAACTTTTTAAGGCTTATTTTCCTTACCTGTAAAATAGGGTATTTACCCACCTCACAAGATTTTTGTGAGGATTGTACTCCTATGTGGAATTTAAGAAACAAAACAGAGGATCATAGGGGAAGGGAAGGAAAAATAAAACAAGATGATATCAGAGAAGGAGACAAACCATAAGAGACTCTTAACTCTAGGAAACAGACTGAGGGTTGCTGGAGGGAAGGGGCCTGGAGGGAGGGGGCCTGGGGGGATGGGGTAACTGGGTGATGGGCATTAAGGAGTACACGTGATGTAACAAGCACTGGGTGTTGTATGCAACTGATGAATCACTGAACTCTGTCTCTGAAACTAATAATACACTATATGTTAATTAATTGGATTTAAATAAAATAAAATTTTACAAAAGATGTTTGTGAAGATTGTATGTATGTATTTATGTATTTATGTTTATGAAGATGTATATATGTATTTATGTATTATATAAGTTATATAACTTGTAACTTATGTAAGACTCAGCACACTATCTGGCACTTAATAGATGTTCGATATTTGTGTGTTTCTCTCAGGTGTCTGTGCTCCCGTGTATTATGTTGAACCATTGAGAACTGCCTTTATTTTTTCCAGTAAAAATGAATGAACATGGGCAATTTCATGAGGTTTGCACTATGATTGTAAGCTCTGATATCACCATCCACTGTCTCATCTTGAATTCACATGGGGAAAGAGCAGAGCAGAGTTTGAATAAGACTGATGATTGTTTGGGGCTTGGGCTTGAGAGTCTATTTGCAAGGATAAATAAAAGGGATTTGCAAGCATGTAAGGAGAAGGACAGTCCAATTGGCAGAGATAGGTTTACATAATCAGGGTTAGGCAATTGCACACAAGACAGCTGCTCAATAGCTTTTGGCACCAAATTATATTGACCAGCTGGGCTATCATTAATGCTTAACAGTTTCATCCTTATGACCATATCTTGGCCAATTAGGTTGTCTTTGACCACCGAAGGGTATAATATATTCTGATGTAAATGCCACATGTGTATCGGCATATCACATATTCTATTACTTTGATGTAGAATATACACTAAATATAAACGCATCCGCTTCTTTGGAATGCCAGGTTAGATGGTGTGATTAAAGAGAAGTAGAATTAAAGTATACATTGATTCCTTTTTTTTTAAAGATCTTATTTATTTATTTGAGCGAGAGAGAATGAGAGATAGAGAGCACGAGAAGGAAGAGGGTCAGAGGGAGAAGCAGACCCCCCGCTGAGCAGGGAGCCCAATGCGGGACTCGATCCCGGGACTCCAGGATCATGACCTGAGCCGAAGGCAGTCGCCTAACTGACTGAGCTACCCAGGCGCCCAGTATACATTGATTCCTTTAAAAAAAAAAATCAATATTCTGGGAAACGCTTTTCTGTGTATACTGTAAGTAATAGGATTCAAATAATTAAAATAATTTGAAGATGAATTTTTTAAAGAATGATTATAGAAAAAGAAATAGGGCGAGGGAAAGCCAGCCTGTACAATGTATGAGGACAAATAAATACAGAAGAAGAAATGGAATCACAAGGACAGTGATTTTTCTGTTAACAGAAAACTGCTGGAAGTGTCAGAAGTAACACTTGAGGCATTATCACTAGCCTCTAAAGTCATTTAAGAAATGCTCCAGGCATGTAGTCTCCAGATAGCACCTTTAAGTTATGGGACAGGAAAAAGAACCATTAAGACAAAATTTAAGACAACTGAATGCCATGACATTTCCCAGAATGCATCATACACTAAAATTTAATACATTAAAATATGCAGAATATTTTCCGACCTTGCAAGTACAGCATTTACCGAACAAAAATCTGTAATACAGTGTTTTTAGAACACAGCAAAAAACCAGTCATCCCAACACAGACCTGTAACTTACTACCTAATCCAAAATGAATGTGGATAAAGAATTTCACCTGTAAATTGTTTCAATTTTTAAGCATTTGCGGTTTATTTAATTTGACGTCCACTGGAATTTTTTGGTTACTTTCATCAGCATCAGTGAATTGACCTTCAAGCCTGGTACTGGTCATATACTTTTATTTCCCCGCTGTGGAGATACTTGCGTGTCCACCAATGATTGTTTCCTGTCCCTATATAAGCCACTAAAAGTAACATTACTGTTCCTTCTTCAAAGCCAAGGACCTGACATTAAGAGCTTCATATGAGACGTATCAAAAAAATTAAGAGGCAAACAAGCAAGCTACTCCTTACATCTATGCAAGTCAAATACTCATCTGATGGAAGGCAAATAAAACGCTGCCTGAGATGCAAAGAATCCTTCCTACAAATACTAGATATGTGATTTTGGTGGTGCTTTGACAAGCCATTAAAGAAGCCAATTTTTAGGGTCTACTTTCTTTCTTTTCCAACTTCAGATGGAGGGCTTTAGCCAGAACTTGGAGACCCTAGATGATGGAATATTCTTAGCGGAAAGGACTTTAGCAATCATCTGATTCAAGTCCCTCGCGTAGAAATGAAGCCCTCGAGATGGAGAAAGCTTCCACAACTCCTTAACATCCTCCTGCCCAGGGGGCAGAGCCAAGACTAGATCCCAAATATGTACCCATAACTAGATGAACATCATTGCTCTAAATTGTTCTATCTCACTACTTTTGAACCACCTTTCCCTTAAAATAGTGTGCACCCACTAACACTTCCAAGCTGCATAAACCAGCACCTTTGCTACTGTAGTTTTGCTTTTCAAGGTAGTAGTGGGTATCTCTTTTTAAGTGGAAAATCCTGGGATGAAGGGATCCTGGGCATGAAATTCTGCCTGGGAGCCTGCCTGGAGGAGGTGTCCATGTTCATGCTCGGTCTTCATCTTGCACTGGCACTCCTCCACCAGCATCACCACCTTGACCACAGAGGCAAGGCCAGTGCAGTTCAGCTGCAAGTGCATCGTGGTGAACTTGGCAGGTGAGCAGTGGGAGCAGAATGTGTGAGGGTGCTGCGCAGCTCCAGGAAAACGAACGGACCCACATTTCCCAAAGCAAAGGTTGTTCTGTACAACTACCTTTTCACAATCTTCATGGGTGATCGTCTACAAGGCAAACACATCTCCGTTCAGTTATCTTGAGTCATTTCATTAACACACATGATGCAGAAGCGAAAGACTATAAGTCTGAAGATAATTCAGACTAAAATGTGAAAAAACTTACCGATTTTGGATATATTACAATATCTGAGTGATGGCTAATCTCTAAGGGCATAAATCCACCTCAACTAAATTTCTTTTATTGACTAGATTAATAAATTAGCCTTTAGGAAATCCCTAAGTTAATGAGAAAATGCTTTACATCTTAAATGCCAAACTTTAAGAAATTTTGTCTAATTAGATGTTACCAGTTGAAAAAATTTGAATGGCTAACTTCCTATACAAGTAATGTGCCTTATCTTTCTATGCCCCACAGCGCATTGTGCACAATAGATTCTCCAAACGTGATTGTTCAACTGCTCATAGAGTAGATCAGAACATCAAGATGAATTCTATTCTATTTTGCAGAACCTATAGTATGTTCAAATCTATGAAGTTGCATGGGGCAAAATAATAGCACATATGTCTGCAAATCATCATGCATTATATCACCTTTGTCTCTCCCATCCCCCCTTCACCTAGCTTTATGTGCCCTTCAAGATATATGAGTCAAACCCCTTAATTTTAATTTAATTAGTAACAGAATTCAAAATAAGACTTTCAAAGGAAATTCGATTGCACGATTCTTGGGAGCAATATGGCCAACAAAGCAGTCATTATTATAAGATAATGGACTATTGCTACATATCCTTGCCTTTTCAGGCAGAATACTTAACTGCCTTACACAGTCAATTACCTTATAATACTGCCTGCTTAATTGGGTAGCATTATTGGACTGTAAAATTTTACTCTCCCCTGCCTTGCTTTGGGTTCAGTATCTTTGTGTTTAAGGACCTGATGCAGTTTCTCAATTTAATTTAACATTTGGAGTGCAGGGCTTGCCAGGACTGACTGGAGGAAGTGGCTAGTATAAAATGCCCCTTTGTCTTGATAGTGCAGAATCAGTCATAATAACCACAAATCAGCCAACGCGACATGAAGTCGGAGGTGTTTCTGAGGGGAGAAAATGTGATTTCACACTGATATTATTTTTTGAAAGCTTATGAGAAAATAAGTTAAATTAAATCATTTTTTGCTGCAGTAATGTTAGAAATGATGTAGCAAGTTCCATCTGACAGCCTATGAAATAGTCGGGTGGGAAATACAGGGATTAAGACCGAGATACTGGTGTGTGTGAATATTTGTCGAGGAGTCCAGTGTACCCCACCTTATCTACAGGTAGAGTCAACCTGCTCGTCCACATCCCAGTAGAGTGTAGGGGTATAGCCAGAGAGAAGTTCTGGCTATTGCTCTAAGTTCCCACACTTCTCCTAACTGAGGGCACGGTCTTACTTATCTCTCCGGAGAGAACACCTCCAGCATAAAAGTAGGTAAACCCCCTCTAAAACAAAGGTCTGTGCCATCAATATGAATGGTTACTAATCTGAGCAGTAGCGTCATACTGTTCTGACAGCATTTCCAGAATACCAAAAACCAGTGGAAAGTTAGAAGGAAATTTGGGAAGTATAATCATACTTTGCCACATGTTATGATGAATGCCCAAGGATCCAATCTGGAAGTCAGGTAAGACTCAGGCTCTTGGCAGCCTCCTCCCCTACTCTCCACTTCTCCCAGTTGTCCGCCCCTTTCTTGCCAACTCTGATCCCCTCCCCTTCCAGAGCAGATACCTGGCCAAAGGGCACTGTCCTACAGGTCTCCTGATGTACTTCGTGGCTTTTGATGGGCAGGATGATCCCCTGAGAAGCTGGACTCATTCTGAACATGAAGTGGTGCCAGAATTTTTTGGCCTCTTCCCGAAGGGGAGATTTCTCCATCTGCATCCCATCTTTTGGCTGAGTGATGGCATGGGTCCCAGGTGGGAAGCGCTCAGGGACCACATCCTGGGGTGGGTGCAGGTCTCTCTCGGGCTTCTTCCAGAACCTGCCAAACCTGGATAGCATCTTCTCTCTCTGCCTCTGGCCTTCTCCTGTACCTATGAGGTGAGGCACTGCGACAAACAGATCTGGCTTCTCCTCAGCATCCTCGTGGTTGCCAAGGGGGAGCTCTCTGCGATCCCTTTCTAGGAGCACAGGGGAGACAGAACTCTGACTTGGGCAGCCATCCCGCTGCTGCACAGCCTTCCCTAGAGGCAGGAGCACCAGCAGCTGAAGTAAGAGAAGACACATGCTGTCGGGGGCCCAAGCTTCTTTCAGTTTCACAGATGGTGAGGCCTCAAGGAAAGAAAGGCTCACTCACTGCAGGAATGCAAACAAGGAGATCCTATATATAGATACCTGCCTGGTGGGATGGAGAGGCAGGTGGTCAGTAGCCAGGCAGAGTAAACACATTTATTGTTTGCTTGAATTATGTAGTGCTAATGGTGTCATGCCCTCACTTGAGTTTTGTGTATTTTAGAAGGCCTCAGTGAAAGCCTGGGACCCAGGGGGTAATTAGCTGGCACTTTATCGTCTGAGATTTACAGAGCAGTATTTGGGAAAACAACACATTCTTTTCCCGGATTTCCCATCACCGTTATTAGAAGAAGGACCAGAGTCAACAAACATTTGTGGTGCATCTGCTTTATATTGGGATCGAAAAGACAAGACATGTTTTTATGACAGAAGTTTATCAGATAAAAATTAAAGGCATACATTTAGCAATAAGCCCAGGCCTTTAGGCTTTACACACACACACACACACACACACACACACACACACACACACACACACATGCACGCAGCCAAGTAAGTGTATCAAAATTATAAGGAAGGAAAAGGAAGAAACAGAAGAATGTTAACTTTGTTGAGCAGAGGACTCTCCCTCTCACTTAGATGTGGTTGGGGTTGTTGATTTTTGTATGCTAACAGAATAAAGGGAATCCATTCTCCTTTTCCACACAAGGAAACTCACAATTCCCAAATTAACCCCCTCACTTTAAGAATCAAATACTTGAAGCTAAATTTCACAGCTGGTCAGCCATCAGATAAACTCTTTCAATTGTTCACAAATTTCTCAACAGGATCCTCGGTAATAGATTGCTCATCAGCCTTCAGTGAAGATGGGGAAATGTCTCCCTCAAGCCACCCTATTGATTTTTTTTTCTTTCTCTAAACAAAGGGCCAGACTTGAGAACGTGGATTCTAAGAACCAGGTTTGATAGCTCAGGGCCTGAAACTGGCTGGTCAGTACTTTACTTACAGAATCCACATCATCTTCCTTATTCCACAGGAATTGATGACCAGGTTAACTAAAGAGGGAGACAAACATGCATCTTCAGGAGTCAAAGGAAAATTTGTTAGATGACAAGACTATCATTCAAAAAGGTTATAAATCACGCAAGGGCATGAGAAAGAAACAGATCCACAAAACTGAAACCCCAGAATTGAATTTTGTTGTCCCTCCACACCATTTGAATAGTATTTCCATTTGAAATTAATCCTATACTTGCTTATATTTCTTCCCTTTTAATTTAATTACCATACTCTTTGCTTTTAGTAACACACATCATCCTGGAACATTGTCCCCATTTTCATACTGATTAAGCTTTCTTTCCAAGAACTGACCCACTGGAATCTTTTTTCCAGACATTTGTGTTCCTTTTAATAGTCATGCCTGATTGCTGCGACATAAAGCCTGAGGTAAGGTCCTTTATTTACAATAATGAACTATTTTTAAATGGACCATCGTTTTCCAGAATTCTCTCAGAAGAGACATCTTTTGCCTGTTCTAAATACACATAGGACCTGGGCTAATATGAATTAAGATACACTTGATCTATACTAAGTGAGCATTTGCATTTGCCATGTCTTTTAACGTAGTTTTTAAAGTTGCCTTCTATTTGAATTTCGTAATTCCCCTCAACTATCCAATGACAGAGGCTTTCCAGAGCTGGCCACTCTGCCCTGATTATAAATATGGTCTGGACGCCAGCTATGTTTCCCCATTTCTTTTAAACTTCACTTTTCAGTGCCCGAGTTTCCATTGCCATCAATCACAGTGGCTGGCATTTCCCCAAACCGAAGACTGCCCCAGAGATTCTACTTGGGATCTCAGGTTGCCCAGCTCTGCACATAGGATACAATTCAAAAATTTCTAGCGAATTAAAATCTGCGGAAGACTCACTTTGTGGGCAAGACATCATGTGAGGCTCTGGCAGATGACAGAAAGTGATTTGAACTGGGCTTCTGCCCTCAAGCAGGTTGTACAGTCTTGTACATTTTGTCATTTAATTATATTAGCTGTAGGGATGTCAGTTATCCATCTTTAACCTTTCCATAGTCCTAAACTCCGCTCCTTCTGATCCTAATTTTGGTGTTTGGTCATTTAAAAATTACTCATACAGGGGCACCTGGGTGGCTTAGTCACTTAAACACCTTCAGCTCAGGTCATGATCCCAGGACCCTGGGATTGAGCCTCCAGGCAGGTTCCCTGCTCAGGGAGGAGCCTGCTTCTCCCTCTGCCTTTGCCCTTCCCCCCTGCTCACGCTCTCTCGCTCTCTCTCTCAAATAAATAAATAAAATCTTGGGTGCCTAGGAGAAGGAAGGGAAAAATGAAGAGGGGGAAATCGGAGGGAGAGATGAACCATGAGAGACTATGGACTCTGAGAAACAAACTGAGGGTTCTAGAGGGGAGGGGGATGGGGGTTGGGTGAGCTCAGTGATGGGCATTAAGGAGGGCACATACTGCATGGAGCACTGGGTGTTAGACGAAAACAATGAATCATGGAACACTGCATCAAAAACTAATGATGTATTGTATGGTGACTAACATGATATAATAAAATAAAATTAAAAAAAAAAATCTTGGGTGCCTGAGTGGCTCAGTCGTTAAGCATCTGCCTTCCACTCAGGTCATGACCCCAGGGTCCTGGGATCGAGCCCCACATCAGGCTCCCTGCTCCACAGGAAGCTTGCTTCTCCCTCTCCCACTCCCCCTGCTTGTATTCCCTTAAAAAAATAAAATAAAACCTTTAAAAATAAATAAAAATTACTCATGCAGAATTTATTTTTGGTGTTCTGTCATTCCCGTTGAGAAGATGTACCAGCATCTTGAAGGTTAAAGCTAGCAAAGGAAAGCCTTCTGTGATGAGAACATCAGTCTGTCTTCAACCCCTGTCTTTTACAGCTAAGGGCGATGGCGTTCACCTTTCACCGTGTCCTTTCATTAAATCTAAAACTATGTATATGATACGTTGTAGTTTACTCTTAAGAGCATAAACAGTTTGTAGCTTTTAACAAAAATATGCTGCCTGTGGGTCTTCAGTGACACACACACATCTAGTTACCTCCCCGTTTGGATGAAGCCAAATGGAGGAAGGTGAGGAGGGTCCTCCAGACTCAGCAGGAGGCAGTAGTGTGGAGAGAGCACCACAGGACTGTCGGTGTACGTAGTACCAAATGCCAGGGTGAGGGGGCAGGCCTGGGCTTACGCAAGCTAAGTCCACTTCCTGGGACAACCTCAAGCTTGCATGAGAGCCAGAGGGGCTAATCTCCTCATTCATTCATTCATTCGCATTGACAACTCATGCTCAGCATCATCTGAACTCTTGTTTTCAACTTGACTTGGTTTTCCTGGGCACTACAGTGCCTTGAGGAGCAGGTGGAGCTCCTGGGGTGCCTGAGAGGACCTAGCAGCCATGTTTTTCTGTCCCCTTCTTGCAGACTCTCAAAGGGAGCTATAAAATGTCTAATGCTCTCTGAAGGGAAACAAAGAGGTTGAGTTCTTTCCCAGAAACCCCAGACCTAAAACAACAAAAGGTGAGAGGCAGTGTTAGGGTCGGAGGTGAGCATTGGAGGTAAATTAGGAGGCACAAAAAGGAATTTGGGTGAACGGGTTTGTGAAAGAAATCTGCTTAGGGTTCATGCCACTTCTTCCTAGCTACCTCTCTTTACAAAATATGGAAAAACAATAGGGTTGTGGGGGGTGGTATTGTTTTGAAGGAACCCCAAAGAAGGCAGAATCTTCCTATTTTTTCCCAAAGAACAAGGACTAGGGCATATTAGGGTAAGTGGTTTCCCCTTAAACCTTTTGTCTTGATTTAGTTTAGTAAATTATTCACAACATGGAACTCCCCCCTCCACGCTCCCCTCCCTGACACTTTCTATGGAACCGACACATTAGGAAGAACCTCATTCCCCGAAGCTGCTCTGCTTATTGGACTCACTGATGCATTCATTCATATAGCACATAGAAGTGCCAACTCTGTGCGTGGTCCTGGGGACAAAATGGTGAGGTTGTCCTTGCCCAGGCCCACTGGAGTTTGTGGTCTATAGGGGGAGACTAGTTTCTTCAGGATAAGTTACACGAGGAAAACCTTGGTAAGTACCATTCTTGTACTAATCAAGGACTTTCAAGTAGATCCAAATTCCAAAGGCACAGTGGACTGTCACTGTGTTTATGTTAATTTTATTCAATAAATAGGTGTTGAGGGGCACCTGGGTGGCTCAGTCAGTGAGGCATCCCACTCTTGATTTCAGCTCAGGTCATGATCTCGGGGTCGTGAGATCGAACACCCGGAATGAGGTCGGGTTCTGAGCTGAGCATGGAGCCTGCCTGAGATTCTCTCTCTTTCCCTCTCCCTCTGCCCCTCGCCACCCCACCCCTGCTCTCTTTCTCTCTTGCTCTCGAAAGAAAGAAAGAAAGAAAGAAAGAAAGAAAGAAAGAAAGAAAGAAAGAAAGAAAGAAAGAAAGAAAGGTGTTGAGTGCAAGGATGTGCAATCAATGCAATAATTTTCTCTTATTTTTTATTACATAATGAACACTTGCAGTAACAAATCTCAAATAATACAAAAAAGTGTACAATTAAAGGTAAATCTTCCTGTGACCTGCCAGGCTTCCTGTTCTGCCATGGAGGCAGTCACTGTTATCAACTTATTTATGTTCGAGCTTTTAAAACTGTCACCTGTTATAGGCTGAATTGTGTCCCCCTAAGATTCACATGTTGCGGATTCAACCCCCTCGTCCTTCAGAAAATACCATATTTGAAGAGAAGGCTTTTAAAGAGGTAATGAAGTTAAAATGAAGCCATTAGGGTGGGCCCTAATCCAGCAAGCCTGGTGTCCTCATAAGAAAAAGAGATGAAGACAAAGACACCGAGGGGAGACTATGTGGAGACATCAGGAGGGATGACAGTCTGCACACCGAGGAGAGAACTTCCAGAAGGAAACAGGCTTACCAGCACCCAGATTTCAAACTTTCAGCCTCCAGAACTGGGAAAAAATAAATTTCTGTTGTTTAAGCTACCCAGCCTGGGACCCTTGGTTATGGCCCCCCCCCTAGCAAACTTATACATCACTCAAAGAGAATCAAATGGGGAGCCAGTAGAAAAGGATCTACATGAAATGGTGGAGCATGTCACAAAAATTCCGCCTTTTCACTTTTAGGCACTGATCCTCAAGTTACTTTTTAGGGTCAGATTATTGCATCTGCAATTTCGGTGATCTACTGCTCTCTGTCCCAAACACTCCCACACCACGGAGAAACATTCCATTTTTTTTGCAACTGTGTATGTATCTATCACTGTGAAATGTGACTAATCAGCCACTTACCCAGATGGTAGCGAGGGCTCCCGCAAATCTAAAAGAAGACCAAGGCAGCTGGGGCAACGTCACCATGTGCCCCCCCTCCATCCCGCCACCCACCCGTCCCCACTGCCCACAGCCTCGACTTACAGCCAGGCCAGGATGCTGTCACTGATGCTAAGCCTCTGCCATGTGCCTCTTCCCCATCCTTAAGATTCACCTTGATTGCTTTTCATTCTGCAGAGGGCTGCTCTCAGAGAGAGTAATGTAAGCACAAGTAACTCTGGACTGGAAGCCAGAAAACCTTTATCTGATTGCCAACTGCCTTCCAGCTTGGAAGCTATAGGATCGCAGGCACTCCAGGTCCCTAAACCTTGCCAGGGACAATACCACCTGCCCTGCCTTCTTCATTGGGCTCATTGCCTTTCTTTTCCCCCCTAATCCTGCTGTCACCCTGCGTGATGTGTCTGCATGGATGGGTCTGCCCAACCACAGACCATCAGCGTGACGTGACGCCCCATTCAATACCCTAAATGAAGTCTGATGACCTCCATTCCCCTGGCCTCCCCATCCCCCCCTCCATTTCGACTCCTCTTCTTATCAGGAAGGGCTCCACCTCTACACAGTGGGTTTCACGACCTCTCTCTCTTTCTCGATCACTTTCTGTTGTTTCAGTTCTGTAGAATCCTTTCCTGTGCTCCTCGTTATCCTTGTAATAGTCCTACCACAGTTGTAGCTACATGGTGATTTGTCTGAATATTTGTTTAACATCTGCCACCACTTTAGATTTTAAAGCCCAGGAAAGTAGGGCCATGTCTTCTGGAATCACCATCTCAGGTCTTAGAATAGTTCTTTCTACATGGTAGGTGCTCACAATACTGGTTGTAAAAATGAATGAATGACTGTCTCTAAGCTCTCTGGTCTTCACTTCCTTCCCTATCTGGGTTGGATTCAGGGCCCATCGCTTCCAACGTTTGCAATATTCCCAACTCCCTTGTCCCTTTGGCCTTCTCTTGCACCCATCTAGTGAAGTTCCAACTCCGGAAACACCAGCTGTCATCTTCCCTGGGCCACATCTGGCTTGTGGAATGCTGGCAGGGTCAATGACAAAGTGGCAAATATTGGTTCCTTGTACAGTAACTATCCCCCTTCTTAACAGAACCCTCAAATCTGCACAGCAGTCCTTCCTATTACTCTAGTCAACTCCGTCTTCATTTTCTCTATAGTGTATTTTGAAATCTTCTCTAATCATCCCCAGCCTTCGACCGTTCTACCTCTTCAATTGTCTTCGGCAAATGATCTCATCCCTTCTTCCACAGAGAAAGATGGAAGCCAGCAGATGCGAGAGTTCCCTCCCATCTGACCATCCCACCATATTGATTCATTTCTCCTTTCCACTCTGCTCTTGGATTCCATCCTTGCCAACTTAACGTAGTGAATATTCTCCCCCCATTAACCTTCTTCTACTCCACTGGCTACCTCCCACTAGCATTTATACAATCTTTATTTATTTTGAATCTTTTAAAAATGTCTCCTGATTTCTCGTAAGTTTTCAGGTTCCACACTTTGGTGTTGTCTTCTGCCTTCATGGGCAAGTTTTGGAAACAATTGTTCAGACAACCTCCACGTTCTCACATCCCCTGACACATCGAGCCACCGCTGACTTTTGCTTCAGCACTTCCTTAAAGCCTCCTTCCCAGGATCACCCATGCCTCCCCGTAGCTGTTGCAATTCCCTGCAATATTTAACTGATTTCTCATAAATTTGGTCCTAAAGAAAATGGAGAAAAGGAGGTCAGAGTGGATGAAAACCCTGAAGCTTTAAGCTATAAGAGCAGAACCGCCCATCTGGCCAGCTCCCTGGGTAGTGGAGGATTTACAAGGAGCTGTCTCACTCAGAACATCAGAGTTTCTTTGGGATTCTGGAAGCCAGGTCACTTCTTTACTCGGCCATTTAGCGATTCCTCCGACTTGGCTTAATTTGTGTGCATGTGTGTCCTCCTAACTAGGGAGAGGAGACTCCCCAGAGGCAAGTTCTGTGTTTTCTGGAGATGGCATTGTCAGCAGCTGAGAACAGGGAGTTTGTTAAATGCATTCTTCTGTTTCTTTTCTGTTCCTGGTCCCTTGCTCAACACTTAGGAGGTTAATGAATGTTTGTTTTAACATACCAAATCCAGTAAAAATGGGGACGGAAGATTCTGACACGGGGCCTTGTTGGGCTTTACTTTCTAAAAGATCTCTCTTTGTCGTGGAGAACTTATCCTTAATTCTCTGTGTTCAGATTCTGTTTTAAAGTCAAATTTCCACGGAACCTGGGAAGACTCAGAATAAACCTTTCTTTATTTCCCAGCCTGGCCACAGCCTCAGAGTAGGTCTTTGAACTTTGTCCCCAGGCAAGTTTCTCCTTGAGAATAATTAAACTCCTAGAAAAGGGAGCTCCTGCCAGAGGACTCTGTGTTAGGTGACTTACACAGCTTGTAAATTGTTTTCCTCCAGTTGGAAGATGGGGGTGGTATATCACCAACAGAAATGAGTGTAGGGGGCATCTGTCTAAAAACCATTTCCCTACTGGCTACCTTGCCAGTTTCTGCTTATACAATGCAGGCAGCTTGGGGAAACCATATTGTCCCTATAAGCTCATAACACATGGACAAATGATTAAAAACACATGGAAAACAGTTCCACAGCTAAGCTAAAATTCAGATGGGAATGGAAAATCAACTTGCAAAGCTTTCAGCTGACTCGGGGCCAAATGTGGGACAGAATGCGAGGAGAAGTTGCCAAAAGAGAGGGAAGTGGGGGAAAAAAAGCAACTCGTGGATAGGAAACCGAAAACAATGACACCTTGTATTGACAACCCTTTCCTAAGACTCTCCAAGAGTAGGCACCAAAATCAACTCTGGAAAAATTAAGACCTTCATTTCGTGAGAGATTTCAGACAGATTTATATTTTCTACCCTCCATAAATAAAGGTTGGCTTGACTGCCTTGGCAATACCTACGCAGAAACATAATGCTCAGTATCTGTAACATAAATATTAAAATATTACCCATCTTTCCTTTTCCCTTGAAGGTGTGGGAATTAAGTAACAAGGTGACATGAGACAAACTGGGAAAAATCATGACAATAAAATGCAAAAGCAAAGCAGAACTTTCCAGTAAGACTTGCCTTCTGTTGTGTACCTGACCCTGGGCCCACGTTGGCCATAAAGCTGGGCAGGCCTTCGTCACATTTGCAAAAGTTCAGTTCTGGGTTCAACTCTGAAACTCTTGGAAGCTTGTTATTTGAGGCTAGTCACTAAAATGACCCAAGGATTCTGGTGGGTAGGAAATCCATAGGCAAGGAGAGTTCCTGGGAGCCAGATTCTGCTGGTTTTTTCTGTCGTTTCACTTCCAGCCTGAATCCTTCCTGACAGCCATACAACCCGAACCACCTTTCTCTCCATTTAGCACCATTTAATTCTTCACATGTTCATCTGGGAGCATGATGGATCCTCAAGACATGGAGAAAGCGTGTTCCTTCAATACTGAATGCAAAGGGAGATTCTGAAAACATGGCTCCATGGAGGAGCCATTCTTAGAAAAGAACTATCCTTCGAGTCCTTAGCAACAAACAATTCTTTCTGTCATGTGAAAAACCATCTGCTAGCGTGTCTCTCTTTATAATGAGATTTGTGTATCATAGATCATGTCTGAAAGCAAGGCATATTGGGGTTTTAAAAAGGGCTTCCTTGGTCATCTGGATTTCTCCGAAAACTGGAACCATTTCCACGTTCAACACAAATGTCCTAACATGTGGGAATGTTCTCACTTGTCATACGGAACTTTAAAACCCCGACTCTCCCACCCCCAGATCCTCCTTCCCTGTTTACTGGTGAGCACAAGCACTGTTTAAAATTGTCACTCTCTCGGGGCGCCTGGGTGGCTCAGTTGGTCAAGCATCTGACTTCGGCTCAGGGCATGATCCCAGGGTCCTGGAATCGAGCCCAACACTCAGCACAGATTCTGCTTGTCCCTCTGCCTCAGCCCCCTCCCACCCCCCCTTCACCCCTCTTCTCACCCTCAAATAACAAAATCTTAAAAAAACTTGTCACTGTCTTCCAGGTACTTTGCGTCTCTCTCTCTCTCTCTCACTCCTTCTCTCTCTCTCTCTCATACACACAACAGCTTTTAAAAAGGTATCTTTACTATGTTCCAGGCATGTTCTTTGTAGCTTCACATTTAATTTTCACAACAATTTTTTCCAGGAAGTTATTGTTATCCCCATATTATAGATGAGAAACATAAGCTTAAAGAATTTAAGTTTCATAGCGAGTAAATGGTGGAATTGTGATATAAACTCACCTGTTTGTCTCCCCTGTCAGTTTGCTTTTTGCAATGTAGCTATTAAAATGATGCATACATTATTTTATATTCTATTTGAAAATAACATTATGTGATAGAGTTATCACTTTAATGGAGACAATATCATTTTCCGTTAAGCGGTCTCCTGCCATCGGTTATTTAAATCATATAATTTTACTCCAATATTTTACTGCCCTGAAATAAAGATATTGTTATGCTTATGGCTCTCTTTTCTTTTGAAAATTTTCCATGTTGTAGAAATTACTGTTTCTTTCTTTCAACAGCTTTATTGAAATACAATTGACATACAACAAACGTGTTTAAAGTGTATAATTTGATAGATTTACACATTTATATGTATACCTGTGAAACTATTACCACAATCAAGATAGTGAATATATCCATCACCCCTAAAACTTTCTTGTGTCCCTTTTCAATCCTTTCCTCTGCCTTTTCCTGTTCTCCTCTCCCATTCCCAGGTAACACCTGACTTGCTGTTCCTATAATGTTTGCACTTTCTAGAATTTTCTATAAATAGAGTACATATACACTAGGTGTTCTTTCTTGTCAGGCTCTTTGACTCAGCATAATTATTTTGAGAATCATCCATGTTGTTGTAGCAACATCTCACTTGTTTTTATTTCTGAATAGATTTCATTCCAAGGATCTACTATAATTTGTTTACCCACTCACATGATAATGGACATTTGGTTGTTTATAGTTTTGACTGTCACAAATAAAGCTGCTATGAACATTCATATATGTCTTTGAATGGAAATATGCATTCTTTTCTCTTGGGTAAAATACCTAGGAGTGAAATGGCTGGATCACATGGTAGGTGTATGTTTAACTTTTTAAGAAACCACCAAATTGTTTTCCAGAGTGGTGGGACTATTTTATATTTCACCAGCAGTATATAAGAGTTCTAATTCCTTCACATCCCCACCAACACTTGGTATGGTCAGCCAGTCTTTATAATTTGAGCCATTCTAACAGGTGTGTAATACTATCTCATTATGGCTTTAATTTATAATTCCTAATGACTAATATATTGACATATTTCGTTTACTTATTTGCCATCTATATATCTTCTTTGGTGATGTATCTGTTCAAATCTTCTGCCCATTTAAAAAATTTCTTATTATTGATTTTTGAGGGTTTCTTTTATATAGCCTGGATATCAGAGAAATGCATAGTAAATATTTTCTCCCAGACTGTGGCCTGTCATTTTCTTAACAGTGGCTTGATCAAGATGTAATATCCTTTTTTTATGTATTGTTGGCTTTGAATTGGTAAATTTTTGTTTAGAATTTTTCTATCTATAATTATGAGGGATACTGGTCTGTAGTGTTCTTATATTTTTATATAGTTTGGTATCAGAGTAATTCTGGCCTCACAGAATAAATAAGTCAAAAAGTATTCTTTTGAGATTTTCTGGGTGAGTTCTATAGAATTGGTACTGTTTCTTCCTTAAATATTTGTAAAATTCAATAGTGAAGCTATCTGGTCTTGCCATTTGCAACGACATGGCTGGAACTGGAGAGTGTAAGGCTGAGTGAAATAAGTCAATCAGAGAAAGACGTGTATCATATGACCTCACTGATATGAGGAATTCTTAATCTCAGGAAACAAACTGAGGGTTGCTGGAGTGGGGGTGGGGTGGGAGGGATGGGGTGGCTGGGTGATAGACATTGGGCAGGGTATGTGCTATGGTGAGCGCTGTGAATTGTGCAAGACTGTTGAATCACAGATCTGTACCTCTGAAACAAATAATGCAATATATGTTAAGAAAAAGAAAAAAGAAGAAGATAGCAGGAGGGGAAGAATGAAGGGGGGAAATCGGAGGGGGAGACGAACCATGAGAGACGATGGACTCTGAAAAACAAACTGAGGGTTTTAGAGGGGAGGGGGTGGGGGATGGGTTAGCCTGGTGATGGGTATTAAAAAGGGCACGTACTGCATGGAGCACTGGGTGTTATGAACAAACAATGAATCATGGAACACTACGTCAAAAACTAATGATGTAATGTATGGTGATTAACATAACAATAAAAAAATTTTAAGAAAAAAAATAGTGAAGCTATCTGGGACTTAGTAATCTATGTCCTCTCATTTTTTCCTGATTGGTCTGGTTAGAGATTTACCAATTACTGATACTCTCAAAGAACCAGCTTTTGGTTTCATTGATTTCTGCCCTGATGTTTTCTATATCTTATTTCTGCTGTCTTTCTTTTCTAGTTTCTGAAGGTGGAAGCTGAAGTGAAAACCTTTCTTCTTTCAAACATAGACATTTAGTGCTATAAAATTTCCCCTACACAATGCTGTAGTTGAATGCCGCAAACTTTATTATGTTTTCATTTTTTAAAAAGATTTTATTTATTTATTTATTTAGAACGTGAGCAGGGGGAGGGGCAGAGGGAGAAAGAGAATTTCAAGCAGACTCCACACTGAATGCAGGGCCCAACACAGGGCTCGATCCCACAATCCGTAGATCACAAAATCTGAGCCGAGATCAAGAGTCAAGTGCTTAACTGACTGAACCACCCAGGTGCCCCTGTTTTCATTTTTATGCAGTTCACCATACTTTTTAATTTGCCCGTTGATTTCTTCTTTAAGCCACGAGTTGAATAAGTTTATAACTTAGTTTCCAAACACTTAGGGGTTTTCCAGAGATACTTCTGTTATTGATTTCTAATTTAATTCCATTATGGTCAGAGAATGTATTTTGTATAACTTAAATCTGTTTAAATTTATTGAGACTCATTTTATGTCCCAGAAAATGGTTCACCCCAGCAAATGTTTCCTGTGCACTTAAGAAGAATGTCTATTCTGCTGTTGTTGGGTGGAGTGGTCTAGCAATGGCAGTTAGGTTAATTTGGTTAACAGTGTCTTTGTTTGTTTGACAGAGAAAGACAGCGAAAGAGGGAACACAAGCAGGGGGAGTGGGAGAGGGAGAAGCAGACTCCCCGCTGAGCAGGGAGCCCGATGCGGGGCTCGATCCCAGGACCCTGAGATCGTGACCTGAGCCGAAGGCAGACGCTTAACCGACTGAGCCACCCAGCCGCCCCTGGTGTCCACACTTCTTTTTTTTTTTTTTTAAGATTTTATTTATTTATTTGAGAGAGAGAGAATGAGAGATAGCACGAGAGGGAAGAGGGTCAGAGGGAGAAGCAGACTCCCTGCTGAGCAGGGAGCCCAATGTGGGACTCGATCCTGGGACTCCAGGATCATGACCCGAGCCGAAGGCAGTCGCTTAACCAACTGAGCCACCCAGGCGCCCTACACTTCTAAATCCTTACTGATTTTTCTGCCTACTTGTTCTATCAATTATTGAGAAGGTATTAGCATTTCTGAATATAATTATAGATTTGTTTACTTCTATCAGTTTTTGCTTTCATGTATTTCTAGCATTGTTATTAGGTGCATAAATGTTAGAATTATTATGTCCTCTTGATATATTGACCCGTTTAAATTATAAAATAAACTCCTTTAACTTTGGTAGTAGTCTTTGCTCTAAAATCTACTCTGATATTAATATAGCTGCTTCGGCTTGCTTTTGACTAGTTTTGGGATGGCATATATTTTTCCATTTTTCTTCTGTAGTGTAAGTTGGGATTGATTGCCTTTGGGAAGCAAAAATACAGATGGGGATAGAAGCAAAAGGTGAACTCATACTTCAGTGCTTGGAAAAAGTATTGTGGGTTACCATAAGGCCCTTAATGGAAGTGTTGGTTGATTTTTGTTCCTTTCTTTCTTAAGATAAACTGGACTTTATTGCCTAGCAGAATATAAGACCTATAAAAACTGTTCAAAATGAACAGTTATATGTGTAAGTTATGAGGAGGGTATATTCATTTCCTGTATGATCCTGTTCTAAAGACTTGTAGAATTAATTTTAGAAAATCATGGCATTCTAGACATGACACAAATCCAGACACACTCTGCCATCCATAACAGCCCTCTCATGATTAATGGGGAGAAAGGAGGAAGATCAGTAAAGCCGTCCTGTAAGTTAAACAGTACATCCAATCAACATTCTCTTCCCCTTAACCAACTATATAAATAAACAAACAAAAACCTGGGTGAGACATGAGGCAAAGACTGGAAAAAGTATCTTGGATGAGTCAGATAAACACACAGCAAATATATCAACCCATTTATAGCTTTCTAAAATAAATTTTTATATGGCGATTTTTAATAGCATTTTTATCAAGATATGCTTCCTATAACATCATATTCACCATTTTAAAGCGCACACTCCAGTGCTCTTTTAGTGTATTCACTATGTTGTACCACCATCTCCACTATCTAATTCCAGGTCACTTCCACGCCCGCAAGAAGAAACCCTGTACCCATTAGCAGTTAGTTTCCATTTTCCCTTCCCCCACCCCCTGGTCACCATGAATCTACTTGCTGCCTTCATAGATTTGCGCATTTTGGACATTTCATATGAATGGACTGTGCGGTACATGGCCTTCCCTGTCCATCTTCTTTTACTTACAATAATGTTGTCAAGCGTATGTCAATTTTATCATACTCATCATTTAAAGATATTTTACTGGAATATAAGCAAGCCATTTGCTCAGAATGGTAAGAATGAGAATATGTAGAATAATTTGAAGAGATTCAGCCTACAATTTGGAGGTCTCTGGTTCTAGGGCTAATCTCCTCCCACTTTACCTTCTGAAGACTTCCGTGTCCTCTGTTCTACAATAAGGACATCAGGTGAGATGATATCATTGTTCTCTTTTTTTTTATTCCTGTTACTCCAGGGATCCCAAAGACACAGAGACACCTACTGCTTGTCTTGTTGCAAAAATCAGTCAGCTGGATTTGAAAACTTTAGTTCCTTACTTGATCTGGAGACAGGAAATATGGGACAGCTGCTATCCGTAACATTTTGACTTGATCATAAACACAGGAAGTAATACCAGTTTATTAATCAGGAAAGAAATAAAACAGGCTGAGCTGTTTGTATTGGGGTGTGTTTCCCTTCAACTCTCAAAAGGGATAATGTAATCAATGATTTCCACTGTGACTTCCTCCCGGATCAAGAGTTTCACGCTAAAAAAAAAAAAAACTATTAGAAATTTGCATGTATACACTATGCTTTTATACTTTTATTTTCCTATCTTGTTCACAGTAATATCTCCAGTCTCTAGAATAGGTGAGGGGCTGGCACTCGATATTCAATAATATTCATTGAATAAATGGTAGATGGATTGACGGCTGGGTGGCTGGGTAGATGGATGAAAGCCGTGTAACTAAAGGTTGATTTAAACAGCAAGGATAAAAAAAAGACATGTTGAGTTTCCCTTCCCATCCCTTCTTCCAATGGCTAGAATAAATATAAAATGTGAAAAGCTAAAGCAACAGTAGTTCAGAAGTAGGAATAAGTTTATTAATTTTGATACAACGCTAGAGACAGGACATTTAAAAGGCTGCTTTGTTGCAAAAATTAATCAGCACCAGTTCCTGGTTTGAGTTATACAAACCATAGTGTTAATGAAAATATGTGCATGTTCTTTTTGGCTGTATTAAAAATAAACAAAAACAGAAACGTAAATCAATGTCACCTGGTTCATTTTTACCACTCCTTGGAAGGAGATGAAATAATTATCATATGATTTTAAGTTTATGTTCAGCAAAATATATGCTATATACATATGTATGTTTTGGTTAAAGAACAAAAATCACAGGATTCTGAAAAGCTACACGCTACTTAGCTGGGTTGATGCCCTTGGGTAGAGGGGGCTTTTCCTGAGTTGGTATTCAAATCTGGGGAGAAGGCTGGGTGGCATTTAGGTCCTTCTTTCTGATGCTCTCCTTCTTAGCTACCATCTGTCCCATCTCTCCCTGCTCAACCCTTCCCTCCTCTCTCTTATAATCACCCATTCCTTATTCTACCATTATTCCATTTCCTTCCTTCCTGCTCCCACCAGAATCTGACAGGTGACAGTGACCAATCTAGGTGGAGAGAACCATGACCATCATTTACTTTTTTTTTTTTAAGATTTTATTTTTAAGTAATCTCTACACCCAACATGATTCTTGAACTCACAACCCTGAGATCCACCAACTGAGCCAGCCAGGTGCCCCTGTCTCTCTCTTTATTTTTTTATGACAATCATTTACTTTTTTTCCCCTGAGTCAAAGTGCAATCATGAGAAAGAAATAAAGGTCATGAAAAATATTGCCCAGCCCCACCCCCAACTTCTCCGAATTTTTGTTTGTATCTTCATTCAATTACTTGAATTTTACAACCTGAATGATGCTTTCATGATCAGGAACATTTAAAAATATTATTCTAGTATTTCTAGTTGCTACAAAAATCATAAAACATTCTCGCTTTGTGCCAGCATTTGCAATTAAACACCATTGTCATTGCAGACAAGTATAAAAATCTACCATGCTGACCAGGTTCTCTCCATAACAGCCCTGGTTCTGGATTCCCAGTTTTAAATAGTTAGTATAGCTCTGGAGTTCTAGCAGGGAGTGGCCCCTGAACTCTTTATTTCTTGAGCTTCTACTTTCCCTTCTAGGATATCACTCTTTAGGTAACCAACTCTTTGCTACATTATCTGGCATGTCACCTTCCCACATGGCAGAGGCCGGTGGATCAGAAAGGGCCGGAGCTGGTATGGAGGGTGGGTTTTGCAAATTTTGGTTAAATACCAGAGAGTGCTTGTGTTGTATGAGAGACCTGGATGTTGTAATCAGTCTAGAGCCTACTTGGGATACCTAAAGTAAGGAGCCTTCCGACGCCACCATGCTTTTAAATTTAAGTAAGAGGTAGGAATGCCTAAACATTATCCCCACTTCTCTTTGTAAATATTTCTCATACCGAAAATCTTGATAAATGAGCAGAAATAAAACAAGTTTGTCATGTTTTATATCCAGAAACGGGACTGAATTTCTTTCATTTATTTTAGTTTTACCGAATGTGTTATTCTAATAAAAACTGCACCAAAGCTTTGGTATACTTGGTAACCCCATTTTGACTCTGAAATTACTCTGAATTACTCATAGAGTAAGTTACATTTGGCACAACCATATTTTTCAGTGATTATGAAAAAAGGGAAATTCTGAGCAAATGCTTCAGAAATAAATTTCTAATTTCCTGTAATTAAACCTTGATTTCAGAAGGGAGTTCCTGTAAGGCTGCAACACACTTTGCTGCTACAAAAATGTTTCATTCAGCTGATATTATAAATTAATAAGGGAATTTTATGTTACAGAATCAGGTTAGCATGCCATTTCTAGAAATATTAGAGATTTAAGGGCACAAAGTTATATCAAAATCTGTTCTGAGAATGTAGGTTTTCAAGGGCTCTGTTTTCAGTATTATTTTTCTTTGTTCATCAACATAGTTCACTGGGACACTTCTGAGGAAGCAGTATTTTTCTTTCATGTGTTAACCATCACTCACATAAACCCTACTCCAAATGTCCTTGAGAAATGTTAGTCCGTACCATATACCCAGATGAAAAGAGAGGTTCACATTACCTCAAATTTCTCATGAATCTGTAAGGCTGGGGGAAGTGTAATGATTAGCTCTGAGATGGTAAGATGCCAACATTTTTACTGGAAAAAGAGATCTGTCTCATGAGTAGGGATGGGTAGACCCCTGACGTACAGGTAGCCTCTGAATTCTTACCTGAACTAGAGCTTTGCAAATGAGCTTCCATCTGCAAGATTCTCCCATCTAAAGCCTTCCTTTCCCACCACAGAGAATTCTCCTTTTTTATCTACAAGCCTCTTATCTCAGGTTTCACTTTCAAAAGGGCTCCAAAGGGACAAAATGACCCTTTGCTGTTCAGCTGTGATTTAATGAGCTGGTAGGGTCAGCTTTCCTCAGACTGAAGTGGTACAAACACCTGCAGGACAGATTTCAGGATGGGACAAAAACGTGAGGTCTTGGGACAAAAAAAATCCAAGGACCATGAACTTGGTGTGAACTCAGATACGGAGTGGGGTCAGGGTAGGAGTACGCACATCTTGTATAATACTTCAGGCATTTGTTTTGAAAGGTACTAAGATGTAAGAATTGTATCTCTTCCTGAAAAATGCTCATTGATCAATCTTCCTGGAACTATTCTTCAATGTTCCTTTTTTACTAGATAGAATCACTCATATACTATGATTAAAAAAATGTACTAAGTCAGTCATGACACCTTGTTTTGTATTGAACAATATGCACAAATCCTGTGAATAAATAGGTGAGAAATCCCAGGTGGGCACCTGTGAGGCCAGTTACGTTTAGAGTTTCCTGGAGCACACGTAATTGTGAGCCTTGCCCTTCCTACAGTCCTGTGTTTGCCACTTCCCTTGTCTCTGAGCCAAAACGCAGTTCTTGCCACGCTTTAAACGTTGAGGGGGCCCTTTCCTCCAGTTGGTGAAGGTGACAGGTTCCCCGCCGATCCACTCCCAGTGGCCAGCACGCACTTGGTCATTCAAACCTAATGTGAACCAAAGAATGTGCCAATATTACATTTATGCTTGAATATCATATCAGTCTATTGCTCTAAGCTCAGGAATCACATACAAACATGGGCCTATGTTCTAAAACACAGAACAGGACCTGGGAATCCTGAAACACAGTTAAGAACATATAGCTTTGAGGGGGCGCCTGGGAGGCTCAGTCAGTTGGGCATCTGCCTTTGGCTCAGGTCATGATCCCAGGGTCCTGGGATTGAGCCCCAGGTTGGGCTCCCTGCTCAGTGGGGAGTCTGCTTCTCCCTCTCTCTCTGCCCCTCCCCCACACTCGTTCTCTCTCTCTCTCTCTGTCTCTCTCCCTAAGTAAATAAAATCTTTTAAAAAATTAAAATTTAAAAATTTTAAAAAACACACAAAACAAAACAAAACAACATATGGCTTTGGAGTCAGGCAGATCCAAATCCAAATCCTAGATCTACCACCTACTAGTTGACCATCTTTGGGCAGGTTACTTAACCACTCTAAGTTTTAGTTTCCTCATCTAAGAAATGGGAATAAAAATAGTATATTGAGGGCTGTTTTAAGTATTAAATAAGATAATGCATGTCAAGTTCATGGCATACATACATGTTTAGTAAACAGTAATTATTATTCACATTATTCTACAGACAGAACTCCTATCCCAGGGAAACAGGTACACTCTTGTCTATTGTTGTTCTTTCTTGATATATAAATGTCTTGGTTTTCATATTTGAAAGTAGCTTCACTAGGTATTATTTTTAGTCTGGAATGTAAGATTCTTTTTCAGCCTGCTATAATTCCAACTAAAAGCAGCTTTTCTCAACTTGCCTCTCTACTCCCACTGGCTATTTTACAAATTGCACTTTAGTGTTGCAAAGCTTTTGTAATTTTTCTTAAAGAAACAATCTTCCTCCTTACTCCCCTTCATAGTAGAAACAAAGAGAATGCAATGAGGAAAGAGTCTCATATAAAAGCATGAATTGACATCTCCCAACCGGGTTTAAGCATGAAAACAGTCTTAGATGCGTAGCCTATAACCTTCTCCCGTGATTCTCCCTCAATATTTTGAGGTAGAATAAAATGAACTACTATCTCCTTCTGGATTGTTTCCTTGCATTATTGATCAGGAGGAGATATTATGCCTAAGCACTCTGTGGGAATAGAGCCTTGAATCAATCATTATGGAAGCAGAGAAAACGTCTCCTCCAGCTTTAACCTAATACTCTCAGAAAATTTCAGACTTTAGAGATGTACTAAGTATTACAGAGATTTTGAGAAGCCAAGATTGGGCTTATTATTGTTCCCTGAAATCCAATACCTTCTAGGATAGATGGTGAAAATACTCACTTTGATGTGCCCCTAGAATTCTACTCCTAAAAATAGAATTTTTATCTCTGAAGAGATTGTGTTATTGTTAAAATTGAAGAAGATATTAAAACTTCAGAAAACAAGGGATAAAATTAAGATCCACCTACAACTGTCAATAGGGGTAAACATTTCTAACTCTTTGGCATATTTCTTTATATATGTATATATCACATGCACATATGTATATATATATATATCACATATATAAATATTTTATTCTAAATTATTTTATGCTTCATATGGCTGTGGACTCTGCTTTTTTACATAGCACCAGCACCCTCTCACAAATACGTTACATATTTTATATATAATATGCCTCCAACGTGTATTTCTTGGATGAAATCATAAACATTAAGCACTTTGTCATGTCTTTAATATTCATTGCCTTACAAAAGCATTAAATATTAAATATTCCTTCATATGGCTATACCATAATTTAACTATCCCCTATTTTACTTTTAGAAATAGGACTTGTTGAATTCTCTTACCTATAAACCAAACCACATCCCTTATTATTTCTTTGAGATACATGTCTACAAATCAAAGCATTGTGTCATTAAGATGAGTTTTATTTTTTAAAAGATTTTATTTATTGGAGAGAGAGAGAAAGAGAGAGAATGAGCGGGAGAGGGGAAGCAGGCTTCCCGCCGAGCAGGGAGCCTGATGCGGTACTCGATCTCAGAACCCCGGGATCATGACCTGAGCCCAAGGCAGACGCCCAACCGACTAAGCCACCAGGCGCCCCAAGTTGAGGTTTAAAAGACACACTGTCCACCGGGCACCCCTCCAAAGAAGAAAAAATAGATTGTCCAACCATTTAATTGTTGCTTGTTACTGTGAGCCACAATTATCTGGCCCAGGGGAGGGTGATGCCCTCTTGGATGTTCTCGCCTCCCTCCTCAGTACAGTGCAAACACTTGCCTATCCAGAAGGGTTTCCCTCCACTGATGTCCCAGAGCCATCGCATGTGCCGTCTAGAGAGAACTGTTACAAGGCTGCCCAGGTGACTACAAGGAGACAAACAAAAAAGGACAGCGTCAGTGACAAGGAGCCCAGTGTTCCTGTTGATATGAAATTCATAACAGAAGTCAAATCGGTTTAAAATAAAAAAAAAAAGCGTATATATAGAAAGAACTTTCCAGGATTTGAATACTCTATTTTTTTACTTTAATGACTATCTGTAAGGTGGGATTGGGGACAGCAAAGAAAGTGAGATTTTTTTTTTTTATACTATCTGAGCTTTAAAGCACAAATCCAATAGGTTTTAAACATCTTTTTAGAAAAATCAGCAACTACCTACTTATAAAAATTCATGCCAAAATATTACTCCTCTCGCAGGGAGTTTATCTCTAAACGGGCATAAATTTGACAAATATCCAGTTAATTTGATCAGTAAGGTAACCCAAACTATTCAGATAAAATTACTTGAGGCCTACATTTTACACTTGGTGTACTTAATCAAATACCCCAATAACTGTGACCCTTTGGTCATACTCAGTGAAATGAGCATGGTCTCACTGTCAAAACTTCATAGGTGGTGTAGAAGTTAAAGCATGTGTTCTTATAAACATATATAAATATCCCCCCAAATAGAATTGTTTTTATGTTTAAGGTGTACAGTAATGCTCTGACTTACCTATATTGTGAAATGATTACCATAAGTTTACTTAGCATCCATCATTTCATTTAGATATCAAAAAAAAAAAGAAAGAAAAATCATTGTTTTTCTTGTGATGAGAACTCTTGGGATTTACTCTCTCAATAACTTTCAAATCTACCATAGAGCCGTGTTAGCTAAACTCATTATGCTGTACGTTACATCCCAGGAAACAAAAGGTTGTACCTTTTGACCACCTCATCCAAATACCCCACCCCATATCCCTGGCCTCTGCTAATCACATCTGATCTTTTTTTTATGAGTTTGTTTTTTGGTTTTAAGACTACATATAAGTGAGATCATATAGTATTTGTCTGTCTCTATCTGGTTTATTTCACTTAGTGTAACCCTCAATGAGTATTATGCTGTTACAAATGGCAGGAATTCCTCTTTTTTATGGCTGAATAATATTCCTCTGTGCATACATGCGGCATGTATCACAACTTTTTTATTCATTCATCTGTCGATGGACACTTGGATTTCCCTGTCTTGGCTACTATAAATAATAAACATGCTGTAAATATGGGGGTGCAGATAGCCCTTCAACATACGGTTTGATTTCCTTCAGATATATTCCCAGAGTGGAATTGTTGGATCATATGGTAGTTCTATTTTTAATATTTTGAGAATCCTCCAAACTGTTTTCCATAATGGCTGCACCAATTTGCAATCCCATCACTATAACACAAGGAATTCCTTTTCTCCACATCTTTACCAGCAATTGTTATCTCTCATCCTTTTGAGTATAGATATTATAACAGGCATGAGAATTATTCATGAATTATTCTTGCAGCTAGCTGAATTATTCCTATAAGCAATATTTGGTTGTTTCTAATTCCCCAATGGTGCCTATTAAAAGCTCTTTAAAAATGCTTATGTAAAAAGCTAATGATTATGTTTCTTCTTCTTCTTCTTCTTCTTCTTCTTCTTTTTAATACAGAAAGTTTCAAACAAGAAACAAAGTCACCATGATCTTGCCTGGTTAATATCCATTGGTATTTTATTCATTTTGCCTATGTCTTTCCAAACTTCCGATTCATTTCTCTGCTTTTCCAGATCACATATGGAGAACATAATCTATCCATTTCTTCATGATTTTTTCCCCACTAAAACCAGTACTTTATTATTCTATCATGCAGTGGTGACTTCTAGGACTTCTGAGATACATAAGTCTCTTCACCCCTTCTCTGAATGTCCTCAGGCTGCTGGATTTGGGTTTTGTGACTTGGCTCTGACCTCATTATTTACTGTCATCTCCTGTCTGACAGTCACAGAGGATACGAGAGCCCAACTTCTTCCCTCCTTCTCACATCCAATATGGTAATTCTAACGTGCTGAGGGTTTACAACTCAGAATACAAATGTGTGGTATTCTGCCAAATATGTAGGCCGAGGGAAGGCTCGAGGGGCTGCCTCAGTAAATATGGTGCATTGAACAGGGCAAAGGAGATCTGAGTTCTCTTCCTACTCTGCCCAATTCCCTTACAGCCATAACTGCAGCCTCACCTTCATCATTAGAAGTGACAGGGCTTATTCAAGGATATTTAACATCTCCTCCTGCTTTAAGATTCTTGAAAATATTGTGAAAATAGACTTTGTAAAATCCATTTTAGCTGGTCAAGTGCAAGTTTGATTTCTTTTTTTGTCTCTCTAAGAAGCAAAAAGTCCCAAAAGAGCAAGATGGGAAGATAGCTGTGTTTAGGTTACGTAACATGTTAGACCATAATTATTTGTAAAAGAAATATTTAGGCACTGGTATGTTGATTATTTTACAAAAATATTCCTTTTCCTTTATGCCCATATACACACCAAATAGTGTGAACATTATCTATACAGATGTGTATAGAGAGATAGAAAAATAAAATATAGAAACACATACATATAAAAAAATCTTTGGGCAGCTCTGAAATTTGAAGGCATTCAAAGTGTAGTAATAAAAACAGAAACTTCAATTTTTCTAGTTAAAGAAATAAACATCTACTTCTTTGAAATGTTTTGATTAAGTATAGGTGTATTTCAGACTAACTCTTTAAGGCCAGGCCAGCAGGGGTTCCAGACACTCCTGTGGGAAAACAAAATGGTTTTATAGATAATGATTTATAATAATAGAATTACCAAATGTACAATGACGGCCTAAGGAAATGAGCAGATGAGATTACAATATGTAAATTCAAGAAATACCTAATCTAGGAGTCTAGCTCCTCTGGGTTGGAAAAATAATAAAACACCAATGGAGAGGAAAGGAGATTGGAGATAAAGATTGAGTTGAGTTAGCAATCTGATTAGGAACAAGGAGAAAAGCAAAATTTGCTGTTCTTGAAACATGGGTGCTGCAAATGACCCTCTGTAAAGGATCTTCAGGGAAGAGAGCCCCAGGAAACACAGCTCAGAATTGAATAATGATCCCTGATACCAAATCAAAAACATACTAATATTAATATTAATTCTAATTAGAAAATCTAAGATCATCTCCTAAAATTAATTCATGAGAAGGTAAATATCCAGGTTGTGAAATGGTGAAATTATAAATTTTATATCACAAAAGGAATGGATAATTCCCAGAAGAGATATTTTTCTTCCTTTTATATATGTATATATAAAAGGAATACATATTTTTCTTCCTTTTATATATATATATATAAAGTTTATTTTAATTCCAGTATTGTTAACATAACAGAGTTATATTAGATTCAAGGGTATGATATAGTGAAGAATACCGGTTTTGCAAGACAAAGAGGGTGGAGAAGCAGAAAACACAATAAACCTGAAAGGTAATGGGTCCAGGAAGGCAGGGAGGCCCATCTGATGGTAAAAACATGTTTAATGGTAGAGGAGGTCTTGGGGTTCAGAGAAAAATTATACGGAAGAGGTGGTCCTGCCGCCCAAAAATACTTCTTGTAGAATAACTGAGCCAAAGGAACATGGAGATCTTTTCTTTTTCCTTTTAGTTTGCTTTTAACTTGCCGCGAAGTCATTTTTTGAAATTTCTGTAGCTAGTATTGGGGTAATCATTCTCGTCCTTTCGAAATACAATGCATAGTGAAGTATCACACAAATACAATCAGATCAAATATTCACACTCATTTTTTCAAATAAAATTTGAAAATTAAAAGCTTTTTATGATATTTTAAAAATCTCAGACCATATATATTTTCTTTACCTCTCTTACACATTCTGGAATACCATCAGAAATGGTATTTGATAGATGTTCTAAGTTCTGGACCAATCTGGTAAACAGATAATGTGTAATTTGAAAGAGTTTTATTACTGATAGATACATAATTCGTCTCTTTCTAAAATATGATGGAAAAACTCCAATTGTCCCTAAAAACTTTTTTTTTGTTCTGAAAGTTTTCTCAGTTTTATATATCAAAAGAAATCACAGTTCTAGAGCTTAAAATAATTCCCTGAGATGAGTTTACCAAAATAACTTCAAAATAATATGAATAAATTACTCTGAACCTGCTAATAAGACCAAAGTTTGATCTACTAGATATGATCTTTAATACCCTTAAATTAATAGGGGAGATGGAAATTTTCCATCATTGCTATAATAGATTTTATAATAGTTATTATAGCACAAAATACCCTTCTATTTGTACTTATGTTCTCATAGGTGCAATCAACAAATACAGCTTGTAACTTACATTATTTACATTTAGATCCAGAGACATCAACTTAATGAAAGCTAAATGCTGCCATTTTAAATTTAGTGACTTTCACATTCTTTTTTTTTTTAAGATTTATTTATCTACTTTTAGAGAGAGCAGGAGAGGGGCAGAGGGAGGAGAATCTCAAGGAGACTCCTCACTGAGCGAGAGCCTGATGCAGAGCCCCATCTCATGACCTTGAGATCACGACCCTGAAATGACGACCTAAGCTGAAACCAAGAGTCCAACGCTCAACCAAGCCACCCAGGCACCCCACTGACTTTCACATTCTCTCTTTTTTTTTTAAGATTTTACTTATTTATTTATTTGACAGAGAGACACAGCGAGAGAGGGAACACAAGCAGGGGGAGTGGGAGAGGGAGAAGCAGGCTTCCCACGGAGCAGGGAGCCTGATGCGGGGCTCGATCCCAGGACCCTGGGATCATGACCTGAGCTGAAGGCAGATGCTTAACAACTGAGCCACCCAGGTGCCCCTGACTTTCACATTCTTAATAGAGCTTTGTGAGAAGCAGATGTGGGAAAGAATTGTCAGGATTGTATAACACCTTACTGATATAAAATGAGGGGTTTAAAGACTTGACATAGGGGCGCCTGTGTGGCTCAGTCAGTTAAGCATCTGCCTTTGGCTCAGGTCATGATCCCAGGGTCCTGGGATCAAGCCCCATGTAGAGCTCCCTGCTCAATGGGGAGCCTGCTTCTCCCTCTCCCCCTGCTCATGCTCTCTCTCACTCACTCTCTCTCTCAACTAAATAAAAAAAATCTTTAATAAAGACTTGCCATATAGGACAGATGTATCTGGAGAAAGGTGGTGTCAATTTTTCTGCAGCTCACTGATGAATGAAGAATGATTTAGTCATTGGGCTGTGGGGCCAATCCTGGGGGATGATACTTTAAGATGCAGTCTGGTCTAGACATTTCCAGTAGATTAAGTGCCCAAATACTTGTTGAATGAATGAATTTATAAACTGAGAACCTGATTGTACCTTAAGTTTGCTGTGAAAGATTATTTTGATTCCAATCCAAAAGAAATTAGGGTCCATAATTTAATAAAAATCATAGTGTGTCTTTGCTGTGAAAGATACAAAATACTAAATACATGGTTTTGAAACCTACTTTAGGTTAGTTCAACACAAAGTTAACATAGGTGTGCTCGTCAATTCACCTGAGACGAGATAGCCCCGATTCTTATGAGCTATAATAGAAATGAAGTCCACGAGCGAGTGATGTTGCTTTTCTAAATCCCTTTTGTTTTATCTGTAGAATGTAGATAATAATATGTGCTTCCCTCACAGAAGGATGATGGGAGGATCAAACAAGCTAGTAGAGGTGAAAGAATTCTGTAAACTATACAGTGTAACATCAAAGGAAGGCGTTATTGGTGAAGGAGGCATGTAGAACTAGGTCAGGCTACTGTAAAATGATCAGGGTGTAAACATGCTTAAACCCAAGTTGCAGACGAGATCTTAGGGCAAACGCATGAGGAAGTAGCTAGACTTTTAAATTAATTTGGGCTTCAAGTTTATTATTGGGACAAGGGAACTGTATCATATTCATAGATTTATGACAAGATTAATAGGTACATAACTAGTCTTCCTACTCTTTGTACTCACCATTAAAACCAGCTGCAATTAGATGGATCAATAAAATAAAAAATATATTGGGGGAAACCAATGTAGGTTGGTCACCATGAAGTTATCAATATAATTACAAATTGCCATGATTTCAAAAAAAAGGATTTTGACACCAAAAAGCAAGAAGATCATAGTATCAGAGTAAAGAACAGTCCTTCTAAGAGAAGATACTTGGTGACCTGATGCCAACATTGATGAAGGGATGGAAAGATATTGCTCAATACGCGTTGTCTTTACTTTTCTCATAACATGAAGAACTGGTTAGAGCTTCATTATAGGCTGGCAGAGTTACCTGAACTGTTGAGGATCACTGCAAGATGAACAATAAGGCTGCCTTCAAACTTAAGGTTTGGACTAATGTCGCTCTGTTCACCTATATTTTGCCAACAAATCCCAGCAGCATTTGATCTGGTAACCTTGGCTATGGTATAACTGCACTTCTGTACGCTCCCTCATTTTTGTCAGTATAGACACCATACACTCCCTTCGTAACATGTTGCAGTCTTCTCCTGGCTAAATCAGAGAGCTTTTCATTCCACACCAGAGCTCTCTCCTCAAGAAGGAAAAGAAAAAGACCTATACCACTCTTCCTACCTGAGCTATCAATGCATTAAGACAAACGTTAAATAAAAGTAGGACACCCAGTTACTTGGGTGGAAGAATGTCTTCATTGTCCCTTAACATACAGCAATATGGGAATGTATGTATTTAAACAATAATTATTTATAAAATTAAAAAAATAGTTTAACTTACTTCATAGCACCCACTCATCAACAAAAACCTGAAAGCCACTGATTAACCTCTATAGTACTCATACTTAAGACATGAAATACATCAGTGAAAAAAGGGTGGATAATTTGACCAATTTTTAAAAAGACTTAAAATATATATTTTTTAAAGATTTTGTTTATTCATTTGAGAGAGGGAGCAAATGAGCACAAGCCAGGGGGAGGGAAAAAGGGAGAGGGAGAAGCAGGCTTCCCACGGAGCAGGGAGCCCGAGGCGGGGCTCAATCCCAGGACCCTGGGATCATGACCCGAGCTGAAGGCAGACGCTTAACCGACTGAGCCACCCAAGTGCCACAGACTTGTAAAATATTTTATTAACTCTTTAAAAATCTAGTTATGGGGTGCCTGGGTGGCACAGTCGGTTGAGTGTCTAACCCTTGGTTGTGGCTCAGCTGGTGATCTCAGGGTTGTGGGATCAAGATTCTCCCTCCCTCTCTCTCTAAAATAAATAAATAAGTCTTAAAAAAATCCAGTTATAATTTACGTACAGTAAAATGCATAAATTTTAGTATTCAATTCAATGAATTTTCACAATTATATATATATCCATGTAACTACCACCCAGGGCAAGACGTAGAACATCTCCACCACTCTAGAACCTTACCTCATGCTACTTTTTAGTCACTCTACAATCCCCACCAGGGATGACTGTTTTTTTTTTTTTCTTATTTGTAACACCAACTAATAAATTAGTTTTTCCTATTCATATAAATGAAATCATATAATATGCACTCTTTTATGTTGGGTTGCTTCCTCTCTACATGTTTTTGAGATTTATTCACCTTGTTGGAGGTTTTAGTAGTTCATTCCATTTTATCATTCATAAAATAATTTATCAGAAAAAGAATATTTATCTATTTCCTTGTTGATGGAGAAAATATAAAGAACCCTTATAAATCAACAACAAAAAGGCAAATGACCTAAACTATTATTATTTTTTTAAGATTTTATTTATTTATTTGAGAGAGTGAGTGACAGAGAGAGAGAGAACAAGCAAGGGGAGGCAGAGGGAGAAGCAGACTCCCTGATGAGCAGGGAGCCTGACACAGGGCTCAATCCCAGGACCTTGAAACCATGACCTGAGCTGAAGGCAGAGTCTTAACTGCTTAACCGACTAGCCACTCAGATGCCCCATACCCAAACTATTATTATTATATTTAAAAAAAGGTGCTATGAAATTCTTGTGAATGTCTTTTTTAGCATATATTTTTTAAGTTTTATTTATTTAAGTAATCTTCACACCCAACGTGGGGCTCAAACTCATGACCCCAAGATCAAGAGTCATACTCCTCTAAATGAGCCAGCCAGGCACCCCTTTAGCATAAAATTTTATCTCTTTCAGGTAAATACCTAGGCGTAGAGATGTTAGGTCACAGGGCAAATATTTGTAACTTTATAAAAAACTGCCAGACAACTCTACAAAGCGGTTATACACTTGTACACAGGGGTTACCATTTTACACTTCCACCAACATATATGAGAACTCGATGTGGTACTGTCAGTCTTTGTGGTTTTATAGTGGGTGTGAAGTGGTATTTCACTGTGGTTTTTATTTGCACTTCCCAGATGTCTAATGGTGGTGCATCTTTTCATGCACTTATCAATCAATTATATATCTTTTCTTGTGAAGTCTCCAAGTCAGTTGCTATTTTTTTTTGAATCGGTTTGTCTTTTTGTTACAGATTCATAGGAATTGTTTGTATTTTCTGGATTTGAGACCTAGATCAGTTGGACAATTGGAGATGAGCTTTGCCAAATGTGGTTCGCCCTTTCACTTTCTTAGCAGTGTTTTTAGATGAGCATAACTTTTTGAATTTGATGAAGTGCAAGATCTGACTGCTATTCACCAGGAACTTCTCTAAGTCTCCATTTCCAGCCATGGGGCAGATTAGTCTCATTGCATTGTTCTGGATAATATCCAGGTAGGCAAAAAGGGGGGCTGGTGGTCAGGGATAGGTACGTATGCATTTTTAAAGTCCTTCTGGGCTAAATTTTGTTGTCATGATTTGACCACAAGCCATCCTTCACTAAGTGTTCCATTACCCACCGACGCTTTGTCCAACTTATCTGGTTCCATAATCATCACTGTCCCTGACATTGTCATAGGTCTGATACTATAAGACCTTTCATTGCTACGTATTTTCAAATTACTGGGCAGGAATCCCTACTTAATTAAAAAAAAAAAAAAGATAGAACCTGCAAAGCTGCTGACTCAGAAAATCTCCTCTGACTTTCTCCAAAAGATTGAGAGAAACTAAAACGTAGAATTATGGCAACGGCACAGTCTTCACATAGAGTGATACGTCAAAATATATTATCAAGGTAATCTCAAATCCATTCTGAACTACAGAACTTTCCTGGGCTTCCTAAAACAAAACCAAGTAGATATTAGACAGTCAAGGCTCCAGTGAAGGCAGCGACCCTGCAGTTGCATGAGAAAAGAGAGAGACAGTATGAAAGAAACCATTAAAGTGAAAAAGGGTTTCTTACTGTTCCTTGCAAGCTCGGGCAGCTGTGTTCCAGGTGACTTTCTGCTCTGTGATCAGGGAGTGGCAGTAGCCTGAGTGATGGTGCCAACCAGCTGGGCAGGATTTACCTTCCACCTCCTGAAATACAGTTGTGCATGTTCACATCAGAATGGTCTTTACCATCTAGAGTCTGCTCTCAGCATCAAGAGTTCCGTAAGTCCCCTAACCTGACTAGAGTAGTTCTGTCACCAGAAAGGACGACAGCCCTTATCCCAATTCTCCACCTTGAGGAACGTGATGGGTTTTTACAGAAAACACTACTGAAGTCAGCACTATTTCAATTGTACACTTTTGAATTCTGATGATTACACAAAATGAGTAAACACCTTCTTAAATTGTATCGATTAACAAACGTGTTTTGTGATTTGTGAAACACCCCTTGGGCCATATTCTCCTCTTCACCTTCAAAGTAGAAGGAGGGCAGGTGGATGTAGCAAGAGCTGTCAGATCATTTCCTGTCTATCAGCATATCACAGAGCACAGAGCAAGCAGAGATCCTTCGCAGCTCATCCCGTGTCCCACCTCGCTTTGGGGGCTCCAAGCTTTCCACGTAACCCCATCACACTTGTATAGCTTTCGGAGGCTTTCTTGGAAGTGGAAAAGGCCCTTTAATTCCAGTGTGCAGTTCTTTGGGAATGAGGGCAGCGGGTCCTATGGGAAGGAGAGGTAACGTAGATGTGACTTAATGTAATCGGATCGCACATTCACCCCCTTCAGGTCTTCGTTTGTTAGGGAGCATTTGTGTTGGGCAAACGATCCCCAAGCCTGAAGGCTGTTTTATAACCCAGCAAACAGCTTGTTGTAAGATGAATAGGAAGTAAAAAGATTTCCCCACCTGTCTGGGGAAGTGTGAGTCAGTTGTGGATTCTACCTTATCTGCCTGAGGCAGCTCTGCCTCTTTGCTTGTCTTTTGTGGCTGACGAATAATGGATACTTTGGCCTTCCGTTTGTGAGATGGAGAGCCGTCTTCCTCCAGCTTCAGGGAAACCGTTCCGTGATGCAGGAGGAAACCAGAAAACAACAATAAAGAGAAAGCAAACACCCAGACAGCAAACAAAAACGTTTGCTGGAAAAATGAGCAATTCAAAAGTTGGGTTAAAGCAAAAAGGTAAAAGGTGGTTTGTTTGTTTTTTTCCTGACCAACAAGCCTCAAAAACAAATGTCAAAACAGGCTTTTAAGAGAAATACATAAATACAGAAGAAATAAAAAAATAATAATTTCACTAAATATTTTGCATCCAGAAATACAGAAATTTAGCGATTCTCTCAGACTATGCTTACATTATAGATGATGTCGGTTCCATTCCTATGAACAGAGGATGGAAGAACCTGAAATCAACAAAGTACAAAATATGAACAAAATTGGTTTGAATAATAACTAGCAACAGGGTAAAACCCTTTCAGTAAGATCTTGTTAGTGTTGAAAAAAATGTTAAAACATATGTCACTTAGGATTTTCCATGCCCAAATCATTAGAATTTTTAAAATCACCGGACCTAATCATAACTTACCAGTGTTGATTCATACATTCATAGTTTCAGTTATAGAGAAAAGACATCCTTATTTTCTTGGTATATCTGTGGCACATAGAGGTCCAAGTACACACGCACACACACGCACACACAGTGTGTGCCTAATTAGAATCCTGTGCTAATAAGGTCAAAGCCACGGTTTCCACACCCAAGTAGATCACTTAATCTCATTCTGTTCTAGTGTCACTGGTTAACCCCTATCTGTTTTGATCACAAAGGGAACCACAGCAGAAATCACATGGATGATTCAGTACATCCATCAACTAAATTAGTACAAATTAAGGCAGTGGGCAATGTTATGATATCTGTATACAAAAGGCACTGCATGGGGGTGCCTGGCTGGCTTAGTCGCTGGAGCATGGGACTCTTGATCTCAGGGTCCTAAGTTCAAGCCCCACGTTGGGTGTAGAGATTACTTAAAAATAAAATCTTTTAAACAAAGCGGGGGGACTGCGTGCTTGTGCAAGGAACCATGGCTCCCATTCACTATGCGAATCACCTTCTTCAGTGTTTCAGAACAATTATTAATATTTTTTTTATTCTTCTACAATGTCCTCTGCACATCAGATCCCAGAAGTTCCCCATCCTTACCATTTTGCCATTCCCCCGGGTCCTAAGCTTCATACGAGAAACATCTGGAGACTCAAAGCCCTGTTGGTTGTCTCCCCTAGTGACTGCCGGCTGCTTGTTAGATGGAAGGGGTCTTCTTTCCAGATGAAAGGAACCAGAAGTGGTGGGTGAGGAAGACCCTGGGGACAGTGGGTACCAAATGCCCTTCTCCTGTGCGTTGTGCTGGTTGGGGGTGAAGGAATGTGAAGGATGGCACTGCCCTGGGGGCATGAAAGATGGCAGGTCAGTTCATGGTACACCAACGGGTAGATCACCTCGACACAGCCCCTGCAGCAGCATGTCATTAAACTTAGATGGATGGTTTCCCCCCCAGATGCTGCCTCTTTGCCATTTGCCAGAACTCCTTTACTCTTCATCTGTTTCCATGCAGGAAAGCTGTGCCCTTCTGCACCGCTACGGGGTGGTTATAAAGTCACGAAATTGATTTCACAAACCACAAACGAAAGCCATTGTCATAATTTTATAATCAGACCACGTACTGGGGAAACTGCCTCACTTCTCTTCATGTTATAGCATTCCTCAGGTTTATTCACTGATCAAGGATCATTCCGTAAACCCTGCAAAGTGCTCATCCTTTCTCCAGTCTCCTAGAGGTAGACGCTGGAATTGTTTGAAGAAGCGAAATCAAGTAACAGTTATAAAAAATTAGCATTCAACTGTTACAGAACAAACAGCCAGTAAACCTTAACGGAGCTACTTCCACTAGAAGCACTTCCAATTAGTGTGACAAAAATCTAAATCCACGACGCTCATGCGGCTATTTTGTATTTCATGTGTAAAGTGTGTATTTCATGTATTTTATGTACTCACTGTGACCAGAAAATTCTACCGAGAAAGAAATGAATTTGGCCGTAAAGGTGATGGGGAAAGACGTTGTGGAAAAAATGAGTATCATAAAGGCAAGGGGAGAGTGTTTATTTTTATCATAGGAAAGAGAGGAGGTGAGAGTGGATTTCAGGTAGGGAGAACATAGCATGGGGCATGACAGGTGTAAAAGCAGAGGTCTAAGTCCATGCATGGTACCTGGACACTTGTCAAATCCTAAATTGACACCTACGTAGAAAATATTTGGCCGAAAAAAAAAATCAGAGCACCAAGGACTGCGCTCAGTTTTTATTTTATTTAGTTCACAGGTTGTTCTTTTTGCATACACTATCCAGGACCTACTTGGCTCTGCAACTCAAGGTTATTCATTAATATTCTCCAGCTTCTCCTGAATCTCCTAGCCAGCTGTATCTTTCACATCTGTTTTTCCCCAATTCCTTCCTCTCTTAGAATTTTCCTGGTCACACTACAGTGGGGGCTCAGATTTGAGGCATTAAGAGCTCTCTTCAACAGAGGAAGAGAATTATAGCCCTACAAACTCTGGGGGAAAATAATTGTCGATAGATTCTCACCAACATTGTTTCCCCCTTGGTGAGAACAACAAATGGGTAGGGGGAAAAAACAACAACAACAACAACAAAACAACCATGCCACTGACTTGTTGCTTTTCTCAAACACTAGTTCTTAGCAGGAGGAAAACCACATGAAGCAGAAACCAGAATAAAGGGCCTACGACACGACTGAGGTTGCTTTCTTGACAAGAAATTAAGCATTTTGATTTGAAGGCGTTATCAAGCACATTGGCTGTTGAAAGCAAGCAGCTACAGCACCAGGACCGCTCCTGATTTCAAGATGAGGATCAAAAGAATACCTCCTTTGGAGTCCAAAATTTTCACTGCAGCTTTTGTCTTTGTGCCAAGAACCGCATTCACAGGGGAGTTCAGAATTACTTCAAAGGCCTCATTGTCTTCCTCTAAACCGTCATAGGTAATTGCTATATTCCACATCTTAGTTGACATTCCTACAAGAAGTAAACATTTTAATTACTCTTTAATTGCTATTTCAATCATCTAGGTGTCAGAGAAATATATTAATTAACATGTCTACAGCTAGGCTGCAGTAGCCTGAGCGAGCTACTGTACTACTAGCAACTCTGCTCAAGTCCTGCTGTTCTCCCAAATAATATTAAAAGACCACATTTGTTCCTGGACAATGATGCTTCCGTTTCAGTGCAAACACTGTAACAAAAAAGTAAGCTGCATTATGCAAGGGATGAACAACAACAACAAAAAATGGTTAGAAGATGAGATCCAAGACTTACTTGCCCCCTCCCCGACCTGCCCTTTCTCCCCTTAAGAATAAACAAGTACCGCAATCTTAAAATCTTAATAGTTTCAAAACTCTTAAAAGGCTGGCAGAGACAGTTAAAAGTGATTATTGGATGGTACTCCATGCTATTCATGGAACCCTTGAAATGACTGATTTCTAAAGACAGCTGCCTCCATCCACTGCTCAGCTTCCTGAGATCCTTCTAGCCCACAAATGTTTTTTTTTCTAATGATGTAATACTCAGTATTTGATACCTTCCTCGAGAGAATTTATGGGCTGGGGGTTTTAGAAACAGACTGAGCCCTTTTATTTTCTCTCTCTCTCTCTCTTTCTGTCTGCCTCTGCTCAGGGAGTTACAATCAAGCTTGGTTCACAGCAACTTTGTGAACTTAATACCCGACTGTTTCAATGGTCCAAACATAGCCCCAGCTATGTCACCACGGAGATGGGACACAAAGCAAGCCCAGAAACACAAAATATTAAAGCTGGAAGAAACTTGTGAGATTGTCTGATCCTGACGCCTTTCCATGACGCACATTACAGGATATCCCACTTAGTTTATTTAGAAGAGAACGTGGTGGAAGAAAAAAAAAAAAAAAGAAGTACCCCATTTAGCGGAGAAAGAAGGCTCAAGTTTAAGGGGGGAAAAAGATAATAAATGTATGGTTTAGCTTTCTAGGACTGTTTTGAAAACTTTTACTCGCTGGCATTCACTCACTGGCTCTTAGAGGGGTTTTATTCCCATAAACCCATCTATCGAAGCAGTCAAGCATTTTTTCCTGAGCCCTCTCTTCTGAAAATCTGGATTCCTTTCTCCCCGCACATTGCTGCAGATTTATGCCTCGCGATTGCCCCATCTATATGACAGCCTCTTCTTTGAAGATGTGTCACATACAGATTTCATGATCTAATCAACGTTTCCTTGATCCCCCGCAGAATCCACTGGAAAGATGAAACTGTTCATTGATCCTACTCCTGGATGCACTTAGAGGGAAACAAAATTAAGTGTAGTTGAAATAATTTTATTTAAAAAAATAAAAAACAGGCTGACAACTGGTTTGTTAAGCTTTCCGTATCAACTGAATCCCTAAATCAATTATTTTCCTAGTCTTTGCTAAAACAGAAGTTGCAACACCTAACGTAAAATGCCATATAACTCCCACCTCGTGGATGGAGGGATGGATCGACCCATCAAAATACACATTTTGTATCTATTACGTACTTACCTTTGCTTTAGATGCTATGGAGAACACCAGAGGTATAACGTTAGCATGCCCTGACATAAAGGAATTTAAAAGCTCTTTGCAGAGACAAGATGTAAATACCAGGAGAAGCCACTGTGCAAGGCTATATAGGATTAGCTGCCAAGGGATACAGACTAGATGGTAAATACTGTATGTATGTGGGCGCCAGAGTAGGGAGGTTTCGGAGGGAGGCAGTGGGAAAGCAGCATAAGCAAAGGCAGGAAGGTAGAGGAGCAAAGGCCTTGAACAGGGAGGGCTGAGCGAATGAGCTGGCTGGAACAGAGCTCTCACCACCAAACAGGAGATGGTAAAAAAAGCAAAGGCAGTTTGTGGCCAGGCTGCAGAGAACCCTGGACACCAGGTGCTGGATTCAGACTTTAAACCATAGGCAACAGGGAAGACTCTTGAAAATGGAGGTCTTAGAAAAAATCAATCTCCGTGTTATGCAGGAAGATTTAGGGGCCCAGGAAGATGGGCAAAGAGGCTAGAAGTGGGGAGGCCACATGGGCAGCTGTTGTAATAAACCTGGCAGGAAGGGATAAGGGACCAGATGGTACAGAAAGTGCATGAATATTAAGAAGTTTAATGTTCAAAGAACTGTTTTGACTCTCAAAGTACAAAAAGTTAAGCATTATTCAAATAAAACTCCAATAAAAAAAAAAATCCAAGTCCCAACCAATTGCCCTCTTACTGTTAAGAATCATTTTTTTTAAAAATTATAGTACCCCTTCTCCCTCCCAACCCCCCCCAAAATTAAAGTTTTTCTAAGACCTTATGGAGTAGAACCAGAGGGTTAGAGCAAATCTCTTCCAAATTTCATTTAAGTACTTTCTGATTGGTTTGCTTGCATTTCAATTTTGTTTCTATGCCTACCAGGTGTGCATATAGAACCAACTTTTCTAGGTTAATGAGATTGGAAGTAAGAACTTTCTGGGTTTTTCTTTTTCCTTCCTCTCCCATTTTCAAGGTGCAAAGTAGTTGTTAAATCACCGAGATTATAAGCAATTTCAGAAGGCTTGAACTGGCCTCCTGTTCCCATAAAACAAAAGGTGCTGAAGAAAAGGTGTCACTTTATGCAGACATACCCCACTTTACAGAGTAGGTCAATTACTGGATATTTTCCTGCAAAGCAGATTCCACTACTGAAAGACACTGCCTCAATGTTTTTTAGTAAATGCCATTTTAGAGATCTGTTCCTTTGGAAAACATTTTGACTAGTAGGAATGATTTAGCCTCAATTAAGAAAGCAGCAAACCTTTTAAGAACACATATTTAAAAGGAAAACAATCATTTTCTTAAGAATATTTACACTTTGACTCAATCAGTCACAATAGCTGAATGCAAAGTAGGCAGGATTAGTTTGGGGTTCAGTACAATGGCAGGAAGGTGAAGCTCGCTAGGCTGAAAAGTTACCCGTTTCTCTCCAGCACCCTCCCCAAAGTTCTCAAACCTCCTCATATCCTACTGTCTTTGATTTCTCACTCTGTTTCTTAGCCCATCATGGAGGCTACATTTTTGAAGAAAAAAACAGATTGCTTTGGGCAAAAGCAGTGGGGGTGGGGGTGGGGACACCAGACCCAGAAGAGGCAAGGTTTAACAATATGGGAGTGAATAAACATATACAGGACCTGTGAACATAGGGAACTTTAAAATACTCTAAAGTAAGACTTCAGCTAATGAAACCATTTCTGGCTAGTCAATTCCAAAACAATCAGCAGGCAAGTATTGTTCCTTTTTAACTTGTAAGATTTTTTTCTTAAAATGTCTAAATAATCCCTAAAATCATGACCAGTTAGAGCCTCCAGAAGTCATCAGAATCTACTCAAAATAGCATGTAAACTCTTGTAGACAAATCAGCCTTTTATCTTATCCAGTGGAAACTCCTAGAGGTGGATTTCAGAGCCTCCTCTAAGTGTGATACTTTCTAGTTGCTATCAATCCAAACGGAGCACCTGGAAGGCTGCTCGAAATCTACTGAAAGCCCAAATCACTCCAGATCCTGTGACAAACAGGCCTCAAATAATAAAGACAACATATGACAAAGACTCTTGGTTCTCCAAAGCAGAAAGTTTTGAACTGCCTTAACGTGAAGTACAAAAGGGACATACACAGTGTAAATGCACCAAAATCTTTCATCTTCAGGTTGACCAGAACACTCTTGTGTTGCCTTGCAGCAACCTGTGGGTAAACATCAAATACATTATGGGAACAGCTCTTCTACAAAGTAGGTCACTTGAGGAACAAACTTACATGAGTCAGGAAACGTAAACATCACAGGAAGGAGGCCAATCATAATAGTTGGGTAGTTTCATGTCAAATTTAAGAGTCATTGTTATAGGTTGAATTGGGTACTCAAAATCTTTATGTTGAAATCCTAATTCCTAGTACTTCAGAACATGACCTTATTTACAGATGTAACTGGTTAAGATAAAGTCATACTAGAGTGGGCCTCTAATCCATTATGATCGATGTCCTTATAAAAAGGGGAAATTTGGACACAGATGCATACACAAGAAAGTCATGTGGGGACAAGGGCAGAGACTGGTATAGATATAGCAGAAGCCAAGGAATGCCAAAGATTCCAGCCAATCACCAGAGCATGGGAGACAGGCATGGAACAGATGCTCTCTCACAGCCCCTGGAAGGAATCAACCCTGCTGACCCCTTGATCTTGAACTTGTAGCCTCCAGAATGGTGGGAAAATAAATTTCTGTTTTTAAGCTACCCGTTTGTGATATTTTGTGAGGGCAGCCTTAGCAAACTAAACTAGTCACAAAACATCATGCTACTTGTGATAAATGGCAGAAAGGCATTTCTTTTCTATGTTTACTTTTAAGGATGTCAATTTTGGGGTGGTGATGATACTTAGGCTACTTTGTTTTGCCTTTGCTTGAACCATCACGTATCAGTGGCAGAAAATGGCAAGAGTTGTGATTTGGTGGAATGTTCTCAGAGTGTAGAACACCTCCTCTGCAGGAGAGCACAAAGCCCCAAGCCCTGGCTGCTTCACAAGGCCTTTTCCATTTGCCCCTGGACAGGTGATCCATGTCCGTCCCAGACTAGAGGGAACGAGAGAACCATGCATGCAGTGAAGGAGAGCTACCTGCCCCTTCAACAGAAGCCAGGGAAGGAAGGTGTGGATCCAGCCTCAGTGCTTTAGACACATTTCCCCAAAAGTGTGTTGGTCCTTCACCCTGAAGGCCCCTCCTCCTTCTTCTTCTACTTGCTCAGAATACCATCTCCTCTGGGAAGTTTTCTAGGGTTCCCCTTAACCAGAACAGTGGCCCATCTTTTGGGTCCCAATGTACTCTTAGTGAGTTGTTTTCATGTCTCTATTTCCCACATGATAGAACACCTTTGAGAGTAGGCACCATGCTTTTATATTCCCTTTTGCACCTGGCAGAATTTTTTCCACAGATTTAAAGCAAAATATGTGCTATCTAATTAATCTTCCCTGGAATCTCCTCATTTCAACCTATTCCAAGAGAAATCATTTAGAAATGGCCTCATGCGAATATGACTTTCTGAAAATTTCCATCAAAGTATGAGGCAATTAAATTAGCTCAGCTTTATGTTAGGACTCCAAGGAATTTTTTATTTGATTTTTTTTTTTTTGGTCTTTTGGGTTTTTTTGTTTTTAGAAGGGGGTAGGGGGAGAGGGAGAGGGAGAATCTTAAGCAGGCTCCAAGCCCAGTGCGGAGCCCAATGTGGGGCTCAATCTCATGACCCTGAGACCATGACCTGAGCCCAAAACAAAAGTCGGACACTTAATCGACTGAGCCACCCAGGTGCCCCCAAATAATTTTTTAGATGACACCCTTTTCTGGATTTTTTGGATGTTTGCTTTGATATTTTTATATTTATTTGTTATGAGTTTTCTTCTCATTTTAAATAAATATTCACTGTGATAAAGTGAAATATGGGGGACAAAACCTCAAGTCCAAACTGATCTCTCTTGGAGTGGCTGAAATAGGTCCCCATGACCTGCACACATTCTTACAAAAACAGGAAACAAACTGTAGACACAAAACGTACCTGGGTCAAACTGAATCAGTTTAGATGGAGTCAGAGTGAAGTCTTTTCCAACTGTAGCTGACACTTGGTTGACCTTAAGAGGAAAAAATGTCCTTTTTTAATAAAAATAAATATTATTTTAGGCCGCCTGGGTGGCTCAGTTGGTTGAGCGGCTGCCTTCAGCTCAGGTCACGATCCTGGAGTCCCAGGATCGAGTCCCGCATCAGGTTCCCTGCTCAGCGGGGAGTCTGCTTCTCCCTCTGACCCTCCCCCTTCTTGTGCTCTCTCTTTCTCATTCTCTCTCTCTCAAATAAATAAATAAAATCTTTAAAAAAATTAAAAATTAAAAAATATATTATTTTAATAGAGAAACATCTAGTCTAGTATCACAATAGATTAATGCTCTTTTTTGGGGGGGAGGCCCTCCACCCAACAACCCAACATGGGGCTTGAACTCATAACCCCAAGATTGGGAGTTGCATGCTCTACTGACTGAGCCAGCCAGGCATCCCAAACTCATGCTCTTAAATCTGTTTTTAACATAAAGGTGTTTTTTTTTTCAAATTATAATAAACCATTTTAGATCTAGGCTACATGGATCTTCCTTAAACTTAAATTTTTTCTTAGACTACTACCAATGGAAGTAAAAGCAAAGCTTTTTTTTTCTCTTTTTCTTTTTCCTTCTTTATAAATGATTCGGTCATTGGAGAAAGCAGCATAAATCTTAAACACCATTTTTCTCTTCGTTATGAGGATCCATTTATTTCATCCCCTTCCTTCTACCCAAAACTGGCTTGGAAATCATGCCTCAGAGGAAAGGTTGGGGGGAGAAGCAGCAGCAGTTGCTCCCCACAAGTAGCTTTAGGGTGTCCTATGAGTTTCAGGGCACGGAAGGCCTTAGACAAGTTGACCTGAAACAAGTCTGGTCCATTTTCCTGTCAGGACGAAACCAACCCTCTTCACAGAAATGAATAAGAGCTCCACGGGGCTGGCCGACCTGGTGAACGGCCACACAAAATCAATCCACACACACCACGGAGGGCTTTTGAGGCTTCATCAAGTAAGTCATTAACAACAACAACAAAAATTACGCTAGTCTGCAGAGACTATTTACTGCTCTGTTCCCCACTCCCGGGGCTGAAAACCAGAGGTGATTTAGGGCTCTCAAGTCATGGCCTTATCTCCCCCAGAGGGAGCCGAAATCCGTGTTAAGAATAGTGCCCTTGGGGTGCCTGGGTGGCTCAGTCATTAAGCGCCTGCCTTCAGCTCAGGTCATGATCCCAGGGTCCTAGGATCGAGCCCTGCATTGGGCTCCCTGCTCAGCGGGAAGCCTGTTTCTCCCTCTCCCACTCCCCCTGCTTGTGTTCCCTCTCTCACTGTCTCTCTCTCTCTGTTAAAAAATAAATAAAATCTTAAAAAAAAAAAAAAAGAATAGTGTCCTTGGCTAGTGTGAAAAAGAAGTCATCAGATGAGAACCCGGTGTAAGCACGAGAGGTAGCTGTTACTTTGCCTTTTTTAGGCATTTAAGATGGTCAAGAATGTGGGTTCCTCTATTTCTTCACTTTCATACAAAGAAATGAAGCATACCATGGAAAACTTCAAAGCTGTCATCAAGGGCCCTAAGACCTGCGAATGGGTCTGCAGTGGAAACATTGTGCTGAAGAGGGTACTTCCTCCTAAGCTTCCATTTGCACTTTGCCCACAAAGCCAAGGCTCCTCCTGAACAAGCTCGCATTGTGAAAAGGCGGCCCATTGTACACCTGTAGCCACCATATGCCGGAAGTTACATTTCCCTGCATGACTCTAGCACATGCAATTACTTGGTATTTTACCACCACTGAGTTGACAGAATCCTATGTGGGAAAAGGAACGGTCTGCGGCAGGCTGGTGGGAGCAATCAGCTCCTTGAAGGTGCACGATTCAAACCAGGGCAAATCACACAGGGAAAAGGGCTTCCTCTTCCTCTGCTTCTGGTCAAGTAACCAATATGCTCTGGTATAGAGTGGCACCTGTGCTCTGGGTGGAGCTGTCCCTGAAGCCTCAGGGCCATATTTGATGAAGGCCTGCACACTCAGTGGGCAGGTTCGCAGTGCGCATTCAGCCGAAGTAGACAAAAGGTTCCATATCACGCCACATGTGTTCTTTCTACCTGGTCAAGTGAATGGTATGTGGCCCCAAACTCTAGACTCGAGCATATGGTGCTTTCTAGAGACGACCAAAGCATTATTTAAAAACCGTTCAGGCAGATTTCTTTTTGCATGAACAATCTGCTGGGAGATTGTCTGATGTTTCACTAGCAATAGAGCACCCACAGATCTGGGAAAAAGGGTCTATGCCCACTGGAAAGATAAATACAAAATGCAGATATGGCAGAATTTAGGTGCACAAGGTTCTGAGGATGATCTGAATGTATTATTGTAATGGAGAATGAACTGAGATGGCCATTTTTTCCAGAAGCTAATACCACTGCCTCTTTCATGAGACTGAGGAGCGGAGTCTCCAAGGCTCATTCACCATTGTTGGTTGGTGAAAACTTTTCAAGCTGTCATTCTCTTGAAGTGTTACTGCGATAGTGACTCCTAAAAAGACGCTTCAATTCTCGAAGCCATAAGTTGTGCTCCATGGTCTACGCCAAAGGAAAGGAATAACAAGCTGACTGATCTAAAAGTGATTACTGAATATTCTTTATATTTCAGAGGCCTGGATTGATATGTGCGCTCCTAATTGTAACTTGGGTGACTCTTAAGATAAGTTTGTCCTTGATTTTCCTCATCCACTAAGACCACAGGAAGTGACCCTGGTGGCATACTAAGAGAAAGCCATCTGGGGGCTGAAATTTGTTCTGGGACCTCATAGAAGGTCTTGCATACAACCTTTCTTTTCCAAAGCAGAGTTTGGCTCGATTTACTAGGTTGATATATCTCCCTAAAAAGTCAAACTTCAAGACTTAATGACTAGATTTAAAAACTAAAAATGGGTTTGAAATACCATATCTAGAGTGAATGAAGCCAGATAAAGGGTGGGAGGATAAGAAAATGTTAGGTGTAGAATCTCTAAAATAATGTGGTAATCCTGCAATTTGAAATTTCCTTGGTTCCTCTGGTTTCCTTTCTAAGAAAATAATCAAAGGCGCCAACCAGCAACCCAAGTTTTAGCCTGACAGTTTATATTTTAGAGCTGTTACCTTTACACTCACGAAGGCTGAGTCCATGGAATATCCTCTTCTGGTAATTTCCAAGGGCAACATGCCCACATTCTCGCAGACCTCATATTCAGTCTGTGACCATTCAATATGAGACCACTTCAGTTCCAAACTGTGCATGAAAGGAAAAGAAAAAGGAAAATCACTTTTTAAAAATGCACAGTAAGTGCCTTTAGGGATCCTCTGCTTGGTAGGAGATTGAATCACTGGTTCATATCCTGGTGACAGACGTGGTTCACCAACCTACACCAGTGCTAAAAATTCCTTATGCTTATTTGATACATTTTAGCTCAAAAAGAACTTTTACTAACAATCTCATCTGATGCTTACAACAATGCCATGAGTTAGAAAGAGTAAGTATTAGAGTTCTGTTTTACAAATGCAGAAACTAAGGTTAAAAGGCTGTCAGAGGGACTCAAACATGAGTCATCTGAAGGGGCAAAGGGACCAGGAGCAGTGAAGTTCAAGGAGACACTTATTTTTGGAAAGGACATTGATAGGAAATCTTCTCTCTTACTTTTTGTGCTTCACTCGTATATCAAGAACTGTTCCAGACGTAGACCTTCTCTGAACTTGGGTTCAATTTAATAACTAGTTATCTTTCAGGATGTGCCTCGGAATTACAATATGCATGGGTTTTATAACCATTATCTGTTCCTTCTTCTGTTCACATAAAAGGGCTGACATGTAGTTTGGATGCAGCAATACAACTGAAAAAAAACCTGATAAATAGGGGGTGGTCTTTTTCACAGAGTAGATTTAGTGAGCCCAACATTGGATGGAAACTGTCTACTTTACTCATAATATAGAAACTTTCCTTTTCTTTTTCAGAAAACTGGAGAAAATCAGAGACACAAGTGTACAGGACACAAGCAATCTTCACAATGATCTTTTAACACAATTCCGTCATTTTGTTTCTCTCATTTTCCTTCCATTCTACGTTTGCAAACCCCTCAGTGGTTGCCTTACTATATCCCCAATCTTTCAATTGGATGTAGGCTCTTTCTTCTAGATTTCTTTTTTTTTTTTTAAGATTTTATTTATTTGACAGAGAGAGACACAGCGAGAGAGGGAACACAAGCAGGGGGAGTTGGAGAAGGAGAAGCAGGCTTCCCGCGGAGCAGGGAGCCCGATGCGGGGCTCGATCCCAGGACTGTGGGATCACGACCTGAGCCCAAGGCGGACACTTAACAACTGAGCCTCTTCTTGATTTCTTAATGCCTATTTTTTTACAATTTTTTTCTCACACAACTAGAAATTCTGGGTGCTGCCATGTAGAGTATGGGTTTCGTGGGGTTCTCCAGGCTTTGCTGGGGACCATTCATATTAGAGTAAGTTTATCCCCTAAAATCCACTTCGTGTCTTTGCACCAATCACATCACAGTCACATACTCTAAGTTCACCAGCAAGATAAACTCAATATCACTGTCTGTTACTCCAAGGACCATGGGCTAGGGCGGCAAGGTAGTGTGGGAGCATGCAATTATGGCAGAGGTTCATGAATCTATATAAACATACATGTTTATTCAATCAATACATATGAAATTGTTACTGGCATGCTGGGCTTCATAAAATTTTGACATGAAAACAGAATCCTAGTATTAGAAATATTGGGATCCTCATGGGTCTTCGATGTGACAATTCAAATCTGGCATGGAGCAGTCAAGAAAAAAAGAAATAAATGGCTATGCTTAAAGAATCACAAGATAACAAGCAACTAAGGCTATTATAAAAGCCAATAAAAATAACATGTGGCAAAGAATTCCTAAAGGACCCCACTAAGTGATAAGGGGGAAAAAAAACCAACAAGATGGATTGGAGCAAAGGACAGAAAGATGAAACAGGAAGGCAGAAGAGCAGTGGGAATGAGTGAAATAAAGATGGGTGGATTTCACCTAAGTCTCCATAAGGTTTAAGTGAGTTTCAATGTCCAATCTTCTGAGAATCCATCCATCCATCCGCTGCTAATGGGAACTCTGACAAACAAAAATTCATCAAAGTCACTCTGCAGTTCCAGGTGACCTCAAGGCCTAAAGCTAAATGCAATTTGATTGCTGATCTAGATCCATAAAGGGACCACGCAGAGTGCTGTTCAGCTTCAAAGCATAAAGGGCTTTGGTGTTTGGGAAAGTGCGTGCATTTCCCTGATGCACGATTAGAATGCTGCATACTGCTTACAGGGTAAGGTTGTCATTACACAATGTTGTAGTTTCTTTTCTTAAAACTGCTCACTACAAATAATAAAGATCTATTGGAAAACCACGAAACTAAGCCATACTTTCTAGAAAAACATTTAAATCACAAAGCACATGCACACCCATAGGGTAGGTGTAACGCATGTTTTGAATGTGTTTGGTTTTTGCAGTACTGAATTTGAGATCTTTCTATTGCTGAGGCTTGTTGCTTAAATTCTACGCAAACACCTGAAGGAAAAGAGAACTTCCACCTGCAAGAGGTCACACAACTGTATGCTGGGCATCATGTAGACAACCAAGATGCAGGAGCCCATGAGAGAGATTTGGAAAGCTCTGGATGTGTAGAGGTCATGTAGACAAGGCTTGGGTTGAATCTTCACATTTTAACCATCCCTCCCTTGTTCTATTGCCATTGGGCAAATCTCAATCTAAGGTCAGAAATGAAGTTTACGGACACACTTTATGTGAAACACATATGGCGATCATTTCAAGTCATTTAGCAAGAAGTGAGAACTCCTTAAAGCCCCAGGTCATGGTTTCTAACCTGGACACTATTGACTTTGGGACCAGATAGTTCTTTGTGGCTGAGCTGGCCTGTGCATTGGAAGATGGTTAGCATCGTCCCTGGCCTCTGCCCACTAGATGCAGTCACATCAGCCCCTCCAATCAAAACTGCTTCCAGAAATTTTCAAATGTCCCTGAGGGGTAAGTCATCCTCAGTTGAGAAACATTTCCCTCAGTGATTGCGAGGCACTTATCACAACAGGAAATTTGATTTAATGGGGAAACTGAATTTGAATTCCCAACAATCGCTACTGTGAATGGAAGCCATAGGATTGATCAGTGGAGATTAAATCGGATTAGAAGTCATGAGGCTTCTGGTCCCTCTGCCATGCACAAAATGATCTCAAAGTGCAGCACAAGGAAACTGTCTTGCTTTGTTTTGCTTCCTGTCTCCATTTAATGCCTCTTCTTTTGTTTAACTTCAGCATATATTTTAAATTTACATATTGCCTTGTTATATTTTATATATTCATATAAGCAGTGATATGACTATAAATATTTTAACAATGGACTCTCCAGAGGGAAGATGTGTGTGTGTGTGTGTGTGTGTGTGTGTGTTTAATACTGATTTAAGGATGTATAGGACATAATTTATAAGTAGTAATATTAGATATGCTGCACTTTTATTGTAGATTTCAGTCAGTTAATTCTCAGATAACATTTTTGTTGACGTTCCTCTAACTTTTGGTATGAATATAAGAAAAGCCATTTAAATAACCAACTTAAAATTGCAATCCACAGGCGCCTGGGTGGCTCAGTCATTAAGCGTCTGCCTTCGGCTCAGGTCGTGATCCCAGGGTCCTGGGATCGAGCCCCACATCAAGCCCCACATCGAGCCTCACATCGAGCAGGAAGCCTGCTTCTCCTTCCCCGCCTCCTCCCTGCCTGTGATCTCTCTCTTTAAAAAAATAAAGATCTTTAAAAAAATAAAAAGTAAAAAATAAAATTGTAATCCATCCCTTAAGCCCAGCATCTGTGATCCCCCTTAATCCTGACCAACTTTTTCATGTTCCAAAGTAGTATCATGTAGAACATACTATTTAATTTATTTAGATATGAAGTATGCTCCCGAGTAAACAGGGGCCTTTGGTTCACTGATGTATTCCCAAGTCCCCTGGAGAGTGGCTGGAAAACAGTAAGTGCTCAATAGATATCTGTTCAACGAATGAAGGGACCTTGTTTACTCACTGTTTCCCAAGCTAAGTTGATCACCGAAACCTTCCGTCTCCCTGGCCCTATTAACATCATGTTTCACAAAATTTGAAAAAGATGCTAGGATAGATGATCCTCACATGTTCTTTCTAGTCCTTTCTTTGGTTCTTTAGCTATGATCGTCCTTTATTAGAGTATCGAGAAAGGATGGTGTTGACCAAAGAGCACTGGACCATAAAGCATGATTGCTTAACACACGCCTCTGGTATCTTCTAAGGTATGTGCATGATTCTCAACATTTGGCAATGTCTAGGGACAGCTTTGATTGTCACAGCTGGGAGGAGGGTGATAGTGGCATTTCACGGGTAGAGACGAGGGATGCTGTAAACAGCATGCAATGCACAGGACACCCTGCCTGCCCCAGCTCACCCCCAGCCCGTGACAAAGAATTACCTGGCCCAAACTATCAAGAGTGTTGCTGTAAATATTTATATATATATATTTTTTTTTTCTGATATTTCATTTTGTGGCTACTTGAGTCATTTATATGAAGAAACAATTAACTGAAGGAAAGACTTGGGATTAAAACCCCAGCTTGGGATTTGGGATATTAATCTAGGTTAACAAGAGTGTGTGAAAAAGGCACTTAGCTGTTCTATGCCTCAGTTTCCTCACTTCCCAAAGTGTAAATAATGATGAGTCTGTACTTCAAAGGGCTTAAATGAGCCTTAATGAATACTCATTAAGTATTTTGAGTTTCTCAGTGAAAGGTTTTATAAAAGCTAAAATTGTGATTAAATTATTCTTCCAACTAGATCTTCATGTATAATCAAGTAGCATATGACTTAAGAAAACTGAAAGGCTAAAAAATATTTTTCCGAGTATTCTACAACTTATCAATTCAGAGAGGATGTTATTAATCTCCATAATCTCATGCTATGAACACCTGTGTTTTCCATTTTGTCTTTCTCTTGTGGTAATGAGAAAACAGTGTTTAGCCAGGAGGCAGCACACTAAGTACCCAAAACAAGTGCTTTACCGTCAGACACACCTTGCAACCACTTAATAGTGTCTGATTCTGGTCAGTTACCCAGTCTCCCAAGGTCTCAGTTTTCATTAGCTTTAAAATGAGAATTATACTCATGTCAAATGATGTAAATTAAAATTTGTTTATATGTATAGAGCACCTGTACACAGTGAGTGCTTAATAAGTGCCATTTCCCTTTCCTTCTTCTGCGCTTTCTTCAATCTATCCGGAGAAAAGCACTCCAACTTCCGGCTTTCAGGTAACGTGAAAACTTTACCTCGCCAAGAGTTTCAACCTCTTCCCCCGCAAGGTGTTTCATAAAAGTTGCTAAAGCCTCGCGGGGCGTGCCTGTTAGAAATTCCTTTGCTGTTTGATCTCTATTTGTCCCTTCTCTTCCAAAGCCAGGAATGAATAAGGGTAGCCAGAGGGAGGAGAAGAATCAGTCCTTGGAATCGTGCAGCAGCTGGAGAAGTGACCCAGAGCGATGAGGAATTTCAGCACGGGTCAACTTTTCTTTTGAAGTTCACTTTTTGTCCCAGTGAGAACCGAAGGAGATCAATGCAGGAGATGCGTGAAGAAACTGCCTTGGTCAGAAGCTGGCTGCATTCTGTGGTCTGCAAAGGCATTTTTGAACAGTGTGAGTCCTGTTTAGCTGAGTTTGGGAGCTCTGTGGACCATCTTGAGATGGGAGCGGGGCTAGAGAACCGATCTGGCGTGTGAGTGAGTCACGCCAAGGCACGAGCCAATAAAGATGAGCGCTCACTCTGAGGTCTTGAGGTCAGGGTTCACTTTCAGCTCTGCCATTTACTCCTTTCATGACTTCTGGCCAATTACTTAAATGCTTTGAGCCTGATCTCCTTATCAGCCTCAGAGCATTGTATTTTGCAAATTAAATTAGACAACATATGTGAAAGCACCTAGCACAGTGCCTAAAATTTAGGCACTTGGCCAAATCTAAATCTTTATGCAAATTTCCATGAATCTCAGTGTTATAAAATAATTTCTATTTACGATAAAATGTCTCCCAAACGTATTCCATGAAAAATTTGTTCCATGAGCTAGTCTGGGGCAGGGTAGTGCCCCATATAGTCAAATCAAGTTGAGATATGCTACATACTATATCCCTGTTGCAGAAATTCCCACAGGAGCATCTCCATGATTCTGGGATGTGATGTAGTTAAACAGCATGCAAGTTAGCTAGCTAGCAAGAACTTGATTAAATCAAGATTTCCTAACACCTTTTCTAATGGAATATCTATTGACCCTTCAGATTTGATATTCTATAGAAATGTTGCAATAGCAAAAATTTACTAGCAATCAAGATTCTGAACACGGGTCCCTCTTGGTTTTTAAAAGAGCCTCCTTTCTGCTCCAGATTGTACCCAATGTTCCCTCTAGCTTTATTACAGAAGGTTTTCACCCCGCCAAATAAACAGAGTATTAATCTATTAATCCTGTCCAAGCCATACAAGAACATAAAATTACACAAGACTTAGCTTATTGATGAAGAAGCATATTGACTGTTTACTTCGTGAATCATCTCAGAATCGATTTCTAATTAGAGATGGGCCACCAGATGTCTCCAGGATACTTCTTCAAAATAGTCAGTCTTGTACTCATATGAATGAACAACAGCAACCACCACCGCAAGTTACATTTGTCAAGGACTTTAAATGTACAAGATGCTCTCACATGTTTTGTCTCATTTGTTTCTCTAAACAAATTGTGATATCGCCCTCATCTGACAGAAGCGATAACTAAGGCTTGCACAATCACGTAGGTCAAAGGCAGACCCAAAGCTCAAGCCCTGTTCTTTGACTCTAAGTCCAGTGGCTTTTTGTTTGTTATCTATACCATAATTCCCAGTGTGTTGGACATGGAGCACACGTTCATATTAATAGCTGTAACTTACTTTTTTAAAAAAGAGTATGGATTCCTCCTTTTTTGCTGCCTGGGTGGTCAATGACTGGAGAGAAAGAAGGGAGATAAGTCTGCCGCTCCTTTCCCGGGAGGCCAGTTTAGCTGACTTGTTAAGAGAGGGCAAGAAGTTCTTTAGTGCAATAAGGAAAACCTTCCTTCACTAATTAGTTGCATGAGCCTACACGAGTCACCTCCTATCTCCGTGTTTCAGTTTTCTCATGTATAAACTCTGGATTATGATGGTACCTAACTGATTGGTGGTTGTGATGATTAAAGAAGAGCAATGAAGCAGAGTAGAGGGCGCCTGGATGGCTCACTTGCTTAATCCTCTTCCTTCAGCTCAGGTTATGATTTCGGCGTCCTGGGATCGAGCCGTGCATCGGGCTCCCTGCTCAGCGGGGAGTCTGCTTCTCCCTCTCCCTCTGCCCCTCCCCTGCTTGTGCTCTCGCTCGCTCTCTCGCTCGCTCAAGTAAATAAACAGTATCTTAAAAAAAAAGAAACAGTAGAAAACAATTGTACTGCAAATACCTGTAATATATATTGTGCATATAACTAGGCTCTTGCGGGCTGTTTTGGAAAGACGACTATTCACAACATTGTTTCTTACTGGAATAACCGGCTTCTTGCTCCAAAAAACATCTATTTTATAAATGAGGTTAGGGACAATTATACCACTCACAAATTATGAAGGGAAGTGCTGAGTAATTTCTATCTCCCCCTACCACTCTAAAGAAAACAATATATGTCAGAATCAAATCAGAATGACTTCTGGGTTAAGCCCTGACAGGCATATTTTGCATCATCTTGTTCCGTTGGTTCCAATCATTTCAAGCTGATTTAAAAATCTCTTTAGCAAGGTACATGAAAATTGATATCACAGAAGCAGGAGTCTATTTAAAATAGCCTCAATTAAGGTTATAAATTCTTCTGTGATTCTCCTATGAATTTGAGAATTACTTAACAACATAAATCATCTTCAAAAGCAATGCCCTTTGTAACAATGAGGAATGAAAAGGGTGTGCAGTTGAAGCGGTATCAATCTAGCACCACGGCGGGAGAAAAAAAATCCTCTCAGCCATGCTACGTTCACATGTGGAGGCACAGCAGTGAGCATTAGGTCACCAACAAGTCTGGTCCATAGTTCTGTTCTTTAGTTGAATTATTAAAAAGCAAATGTAATCAATTTATTAATGATTTTGGAGCAGGACTTTTCTTCATTTTCTTGAGAACTAGAAGACACTCGTCTGAAATTGCAATTAGGTAATATATTTTCTATAAAGACCGCAATGCCAAGGAATCATTTCTCCTGGACAAGATCAGTTGAATGGGTGGTGGTCCTCCATTTTAGTTTTATAAACTCATGATTATAGCTTAACGGCAAAGCCCAGGTCTTCCTTATTCATGCCTGTTTCCCCAACATCTAGGACTGTGGAACCTGGCATATGATAGCCACTCAATAAAAATCTGTGAAGATTATGAATCTGAGCCAGGTACTACCCTTTATCAGGGCAAATGGAGGCGGGACTCCGGGAATGAATTTTGCGGAGGATACATTTTTCTAACAATGACTATAGAGACCTCTGCTGGCAATTGTTGGAACTACAATTCAGAGCCAGAAAAAGTTAGGAATGGCGAGAACAGAGGTGAATTTGTTTTCTTCCTTTGTCCATATTCTGTCATAAAAGGTCCAGAAAGGGGCTGTACTCGCTTACGATGTGTGGTTTTACGAGGTTACAGCAAACACTGAAATTGGATAAATGAGCAACTTTTCTATGAGAGCACTGGGAAAGGTGTCAAATTTCAAAAGAAAAACACAGCATTAGGAGAATCGGACTCTGATTTTAATATTTCTGTGATTATCTGATAACTGGTAAGTTATTAAGGCTCTACATTCAAGAGAAATTGAGAACAGGGGCCCCGTCAGAAATATTAGGATGGTTCCTCTTGTTCATTGTGAGGATGTTACCCTTGTACATTTCATACAATTTCGAAGTGTCTCTTAGTATTTTTCCAAGTCTATTTTCCCTTTTACACTGTCTTCATCTTACCTGTGATCTGTTTATTAATTTATAGAAGCAGTCTCAAGTAATCATTTGGGAGGTTGTTTGTTTGTTTGTTTCTTCGGAGGTGAGAGAGGTTTTGCGGGCCCTTCCTGCCTACCACATTCTTCCTGCTGTAGGTATTTTCAAAGACTGGTTACTAACGCAGTCCTCGAGTGACCTCTTGCTGCACGATTCCTCCATGAGCCTGCAAGCGCAGTCCTGGATGTGAGTGAATTATCAAGACAGAAACCGCTCTGTGTGCGAAAGTGTATGCATTTACATGAGTAATATGAATGATCCAGCACTCTATACCCTAACTTTTCAATATTCCCATACCCTATAAGGCTACTGGCTTTCCCATTATCACACATTAGAAAGAAAACTCTTTCTGCAAAATAAATTCGATGAGCTTCTAAAATGGCCTACCAATTTATCTTTGGATTTTGTTTGAAAAGAATATTTCACATTCATAATCAGATATATTCTGGACATTACGTATAAGACGACTAAAGAAGCAAAATCATTTACATTTGAGGAGTCGCAGAGTTCCCTGTGGGGTCCATGATTTGAAATTCCATGATATCTGAATTCACTTCCAAAGATGGGTTTATGATGTAAAGAATGGTCTTACTGTTTAAGTCCTTTTGGATAAATTTCTCATGGATAAATTCACCTACAAGAAAGAAAGAAATGAATTTCAAGGGGAGTGATACGAAATATTAAGTAAAAGCTGATAAATTATACGGCTATTTTATTTTAAGCACAGCTTTAAAAACAGCCAAAGTATATATTTTTAAAGAAATTAACATTATTGCAAGCATCTTAAAACTCATATGCAATAAGCTTAAATTAGCCTTAAAATTTACTTTGGCTCAGAAATATTGTGCCTTAAAGAAAATATAAAAATAGAGGGAGAGTAGGAAGATACAGTAATAAAATCTCTAATTCTGTGCCATCCTTTTTAGCGACATATTTTGATCATTGTCTTCATAAAGCAGAAATAATGTACAATCCAGAGAAACCATTATAGCCCTCCCAATTTTTTTTGGTTAATGAACTGACATCATTTAGAATTCCTGATAAAAAGAAAATTAGTCACAAGTATGAAATTGGTCCTGACACTGTGTGTTCCTCTGAATATATTATAATCTGGATGTTAAAAAGAATTATAAACAATAAACAGCTGTGTATCGGTATTTGATTCTTCCACTCAAGATGAATTTAGGAAAGCTCAGCCTCAAACCCTCTTTAGCACCAATATTGATTTATAAACTGAATCTATCAGTAAGCCCTGGGGAGTGTTTACCAAATGGGCCTACACTTAATTAAATTACTCTCTAGCCTTGCCAGCTACGGGGTATTTTAAGATGAGCAATTACAAGGATTAAGGAAGGCAGTACCTGTTGTGTTCTCCAGATGTCCATGTTGGGGGCCTCGTAAAATCTTAAAGATGATCAGATCGTCATCGGTGTCAGGGTCTGATGCCTTCAACACGTGGGAAGTGAGGTAAATCCCGTAACAGCCATTTTTTAGGAGCCCCACTTGAGAAGGGGAATGCAAGTGTGTGATGTAGGGGGCTGTTTTGTCCAACTGGTCAACCTGGATAGTCAATAATTATGTACAATCTTATACAAAGGTTTCTCATCTCCAAGCAACCTAGGGTTTTAATGGTTAACAATGATAATCTATCCCAAATTTCAGATTCCTTATCCTCCTCATTTGTTCATTTCTGCTAAAGGCTGGCTCGTTCACCGTATCCTCAGTAAATATCATAATGCCTAGAACAAAGGCTAACTTTCCATTGTAAACTTTGATCCAGCTTTGTTAATGGTCCATTGTCTGGCTCTCCTATTAGGACATAATCTCCCTGATGGCAGACATCATGTCTCCACCCCTACCTACCCTTCCCTTTATTCCCTGCACCTGGCATAGCGACTGAACCGTAAGAGCAGCTCAAGGGATACTTGTTGAATTAATACATTAAAATTGACCCAAGAATTGTACTGCAAACTTAACACTAGCTCCAGAGGAGAATTCTTCCATTTTCCCAGTATTTGGTGATATACAGAAATAAGCTTATAAAGATATACATAAGGATATGCATCACGAATGCATTGAACGTTTTGGGGGCACGTCTTTGCTCAAATGGCATAAATGTTGGATAAGAAACAGAAACAGTGGGGCACCTGGGTGGCTCAGCTGGTTAAGCATCCGACTCTTGATCTCAGAGTTATGAGATCGAGCCCTGAGTGGGCTCCACACAGAGCATGGAGCCTGCTTAAGATTCTTTCTCTCCCTCTCTCTGTCCCTCCCCTCCCACTCACACACACTCTCTCTCTCTTAAAAACAAACAAAAAAACCAGAAATACTTCAGTACGAAAAAAATTGAAAAGTGATTATTTATAGGCATTTGTGTATTTAATTCACGGAGGATGAGAACCAGGTCACTAAACAGGAAGACTCAATTTGCAAAAATACTGAGTGGATGGGCAACTTACTCATGAGTGCAAGAGGCACAGAGGCTCTAATACGGCAAAAGGCCTCATTCAGGTATGGTATGAAGCTCGGTCCATCTTGCAAATGACTGTTGGAAGTTAGGGAAGGAGCAGGTTTGAATGGAGAAGCACAGTTCACCACTCATACTGGAAAACAAGTGTAGGACCATGGTCTCCATTCCTATTACTCCTAACCATTCAATTCTTAACTTCATTTATCCCAGAATGATATTGTTGTAAATCTTGGTTCACCCTAGCTAAGTAAAAAGTGCCATGATAAGACTTGTAGAGTCTTGTATGGGATGATATATAGGATGATGTAATAAACTATTATTCAGCTATTTTAAAAACCGAGGTAGGAGGAACTGAAAATAAATAATTTCCACAACTGAGTGTGAACTGGTAAAAAAAACAACCAAAAAAACCCAGTAAGTTGTAGAATAGGAGGTGACTATAGTATCATTTTTGTTCATCTATATGTTCATACCGACATAGACAAAATTCTGGGAGCATTTACACAAACCTGTTCAGTTGTCTTGGGGTGGGGGAAATATCAGGCTTCATTACGTATTTTACGTATTTCTATATGGAATTTTCTAACAACCAAATATTTTTTTCCCTCTCAGGTTAGCTAGGTTCTTTTTTTACTTACAAAAATAATCATACATCATGTTGGTAACTGTTTAGAGGTGCAGGCATTTTTATCTTTTGCTGGAGGGGTGCAAGTTTTCTGGAAAGAAATTTGGCATATATATATATATATATGTATGTATGTATATAATGTATATATACTCTGATCAAAACTTTCACTTTTTTGAGTATGTCCTGCAGAAATAATTAGATATGTACACAAAATGTGTGCGGGTACACACACATATATATATACACACACATATATTCATATATGTTCATTAAATATAATTTATAATAGCAATTAACAAAAAAATCCATAAAACTGTAATTCCAACAGGGGATTTATAAACCATCTCTACCTGACACTGAATGGTATTCAGCCTTTAAAAATTATGTTTTCAAGAAAGATCTAATGACATTAGGAAATTTTTATAACATCATGAAGAGTAGAAACAGGCAACAACTTTGAAAAGTTACCGTCATTCTCTTCTAAAAAGTGTGCATGACAACCTCAGCTGTGCAATCGGGTGGGAGGCAGGGAGTCAAATAGTGATCATGGTCTTTTGTGGGAGAAGCTCCTTCAACCATGATGGCCAATAGGCTAGTAGGAGGGATGGTGAATGACAGGTGAGAAAAATAAAAATACTCAGAGCCATGAAAAAAATCCTCAATGTTATAACCAGCTGAATGCAGGTGTGGGTTGTTTTTTTTTTATGTTGTATTTTCCTTAAAATCAAAAGTGCTACAAAAGTAATGAATGGCTGTTGTGATCATTTGTTTTAAAAATATTTTTTAAATATATATATTTAAATTTGTTTATATTTAAATCTTTATATAAACATAAATTCATATATATTTAAATTTTTACTATATATTTAATATATATGTTAAAATATTTAATATATTTAAAATATTTTTTAAACATATTTTAAAAATAAAAACTCTGGTTACATGGTCTCCTGTTGTGTCTCCTGTTGTGTGACCAAAGGGTCACACTTGCCCCTAATCTCATTAAACTTCTTCAAAAATAGGTCTTCTGGCTTAGTAGATCAGAAGCATTTGAAAATACTGGAGTCCAAGGCATTTTTTTTTTTTTTTAAGGAAAAGAAGGCTACATCCTTTGAGAACTTGGGTTCACTGAAAATCATCTCAGACACGCGTAAACCATCAAAAGCAGCGACACTGGTCCTTCCTCCCTTACCACCAGCCCCATCCCCATTTAGAGAAGAGTACAAGACTCACTGCAGCAAGACTGCAGTGTCCTGGTCAGACAGCCATGATTACCTACAACATGGATGTCAGGTTGTGCACGCTGGTATCAGCGGAACATGGCTGTGTTTTATCCTTGTGAAGTCCGGCGGCTTTGCCCTCGGTTCCACTCAGGATGGGACCAGAAGAGTGGTGCACCCCCACTTGGAAGATTTATTTGGGCAAACTTGTGACTCAGTGGTGGACATTAGCTTGTCTTAACCAAAGAAGCTCTTGAAGGCAAGAGACTGAGGGGCATCCACCACTTAATCCCTAAACTGCCTGACCTCTCTGCTCTGAAAGACCAGAAAATTTGGGGGAATTATGGGAGAAAGTTTGAGGTTTTCCTTATCTACACATAACTGGATTGTATGGCAAAACATACCTTGTACTTTGGATGAAAAAGAACCTTTACAACATATATCCAACATTTTCCTATCAGTAAATTCTGCAACTACCAAGAGATCACTCTCTTACAATAACTGTTCTCTGTAAGATGAATGTTGGTGTTGGGACAGGCCTGATTTAAGTTCTGATACTTCTTCTTTATTATTATTTTTTTAAGATTTTATTTCTTTATTCGACAGAGAGACACAGTGAAAGAGGGAACACAAGCAGGGGGAGTGGGAGAAGGAGAAGCAGGCCTCTTGTGGAGCAGGGAGCCCGATGCGGGGCTCGATCCCAGGACCCTGGGATCATGACCTGAGCCAAAGGCAGACGCTTAATGACTGAGCCACCCAGGCGCCCCAGGCTGTTACTTCTTCTAAATTCTACTCTCTTTTCCTTCTCTACTCTGCAGCATAGGAAGGAACTCTTATGCCTGTACTAGAATGTATAACTCCTATAAATTTGCAGCCAAATAGACTGAGAAAAGTATTATTGGTTGGACAGTACAGTGACATTTCTCTACCTAGTGTGAGCAGTGAGGAGTCAGGAAAAAATATATTAATAGATTGAAGAGTGAGATGAGACAAATAACAATTAAAACACATAATTAAAAAATAATTTTACAACATACAAAGTACTTCTTTAATACTGTGTCAATGATATCAGTACCTTCTCTCTTCTCCCAGTGCATCATAATTTTATGACATTTTTCTGGGCCTTCCTAGAGCCAAAGACTCATCCAGCATCCACTCTATGTTACCATGACTCCCCACCTTTCTACTCAGATCCCACCTTAGATAGAGGCTGTGATTGTTCATTTTATGCATCAACTTTGCTGGCTATGATGCTTGTTGTTCGGTCAAACAGCAGGCTGGATGTTGCTGTGAAGGTATTTTTTAGTTGTGATTAACATTTCAGTCAGTTGACTTTGAGTAATGCAGATTACCCACCATAATGTGGGTGGGCCTTGTCCAATCAGTTGAAGACCTTAAGAGCAAAGACTGAGGTCCCTTAGATAGGAAGCAATTCTGCCTCCAGACTGCCTTTGGGCCTGAGACTTGCAACATCAATTCCTGCTGGGATTTCCATCCTGCTGGCCTGCCTTGCGGATTTTAGACATGTTAGACCCTTCAATGGTGAGCCAATTCCTGAAAATAAATCTCTTTTTCCTTTCCTTTCTCTATAGACATCCCATTTGTGCTGTTCCCCTGGAAAACCCTGACCAATACAGAGACTAAAGAGCAAGGGAAAATTATGATTATTTTACATAATCAGAAGGTATCCTGCAGTGACCCGCAGATTTCTCTCTTCTACAGTTGGTAGAAGTGGGTAGAACAGGATAAACTACATCCAAGGAGAGTGGATTCAAGGGTGTAAGAAACAGAGCATGCGTGATGTGTTTTGACTAAAAAAAGAAAAACACATTATGCCCTCCCAAAATCATCCTACTAGTCAGCACAACTGTGGCAGAGCTGTGCCAGAGGAAGGGCACAGAACCGGGGATCAGAAAGACTGGGGGTCTTTATATGGTTTTCATCACATTACTGACCTTGTGAACTGAACACCTATTAAATGTGGATAATAAAACTTCCCGAGAAAGAAATGAGCTTTACGTGAAGTGGGTCTGACCCACAGCTAACGCTCCAACACTCGTAGCTGCTACAGTTGTTTTCCCATCATTATTTCACGTGTAATATTGATGCAGCCTTGTACATTTTCATGTGTTCAGTGGAAAACCGTTAAAATGCCAGTAGATGATGCAAACCAATAGGCAGCATCATAATAGTACACTTAGATATTACAACAGTAGGTACAGGGTATCGAATATCTAATATATTTCAGGGAATATACTAGCGTCTACCACATCTAATCTGATTTTATTCTCACCACAATGCTGTAAGGGATGGTTTTCAAAGGAGGAAAGGTTGAATCAGAAGATTTAAAGGACTCTCTTGAGGTCATACAGCTAATAAACGGCAAACCTAGTCAATAAATTCCAACCTAGTCAAGTCTGACTCCAAAGCCCATGTTTTCTGCTTCTGTCTTACCACGGACTCTTGCTCATAGCCTGCATGCAGGCACCGCCTCTGTCTTGTCCATATGAACACGTCTGATGCCTTGCATTATTATGTCCATATTAATATGCCTGGCATGCTGTAGACCCACCGCACAGCACATATTTTAATGAAAGAAGGAAGGTCGGGACGCCTGGGTGGCTCAGTAGGTTAAGCGTCTGCCTCTGGCTCAGGTCATGATCCCAGGGTCCTGGGATCGAGCCCCACGTCCGGCTCCCTGCTCTGTGGGGAGCATGCTTCTCCCTCTGCCTGTCACTCCTCCTGCTTGGGCTCTCTCTCCGACAAATAAATAAATAAAATCTTTAAAAAAAAAAAAAAAGGAAGAAGGAAGGAATAGAGGAAAGTTGTTTTCTCTAGACCTGTGCCAATGACCCGTGGGTTTGTCATACTTGCCTGGATGGTGAATGACACAGGCTCTTGGCCCACTCTCCCATCCACAACAAAGCCTTGGTTTGTCCTATCTGTGGCCACAAAGGTAAAGCAGTCAACCCGGGAGGCCCCTCCCAGGTGCCGGTAGGCCACATCCCCGCTGTCCACATCCTGCTGAGTGAAGTTGTGTTGAAGTAGCTCTGTCCCCCGCAGGTACAGCTGGCCTTGTTGTGGGAGCTGGGCCAACACGAAGGTGAGCTTCTCCGCTGGGGTGTCAGGGTCGGTCAGCTGGAGGAGGTCAGGGGAAAGCAGGCCTGTGGTGCCTGCGGCCAGTCTCAGCCCCCTGTTCCTGGTCACCACAGGTAAGGCTCTGTCCACGGTCTCCAGGGTGATCTCAAACACCCCGTGTTTGGTCTGCAGGCCATTGCTGACGAGGAATCTGGCAAAGAGAGGCAAGGGCAGCCTTCAGCATGTAATCTTGTGTCACCATCTACTGGAATGAAATGATAACAATACACACCTTTTACTTAAGGACATGTCATGCTGGGACTCAAATGAAAACCCAAGGGCAGATCCTTCAGAAGGACACTGGTCTATCTGTTAAATCAGTCACTAGGTAGCACACCAATTACCTACAACATTCTGCGCCCAAAAGTATTTTCTCAACAACACTGGCGGCAGACTCGTGTGATCAAGCAGGCTAATTCTGCCAGTGGGATTTCTCAGGCTCGTCAGCATTTAGAATCCCTTGCCCCAAATAGGAATTTCACATACAAGTAGACCCCTTGCGTGAGTTTGAAGAATACATTCATTTTATATGTTTATAATTTTGCAACTGTATTTTCTTTGTAGGCATTTAATAAGGTAAGCTTTTAAGACTGATAATTGGGGGCCAATCCAATGACTGATTTTGGCTATTTCATTTTATTCATATATTTTTGTGGTAAATTCCTTCTTTTAAAAAAAATTTTATTTATTTATTTATTTGAGAGAGAGAGAGAGAGAGCACAAGCAGGGGGAGCAGGAGAGGGAGAATCGGACTCCCCGCTGAGCAGGGAGCCCGATGCAGAACTCGAACCCAGGACCCTGGGATCATGACCTGAGCCGAAGGCAGACGCTTAACTGACTGAGCCACCCAGGCGCCCCTTCATGGTAAATTTCTTAAGAGGAAATCACATTACTCAGCCACGTAATCATGCCTAACTCATCTCCCCTCCCCGAGCCTCATTTTCATCCTTCTGGAAAGTAAAAGATTGGACCAGACGATTGCTAAGGACCATCAAACTTTAAAACATCATGTGATGCTCTAATCTCCTATATTTTTCCTGTGCTTCTACATTTGCCCCTTACAATATATACGGGAGTTACGCTAGACAAGGATTACTTACCTAATTTAAAGAAAAAAAAATTACAGCAGAAAGGTACACAACGTAGCAGGAGATCATAAGGCAAGTAGGAGACAGAGCTGGGATTAGAACCAGGTTTCTGGACCCATACCTCCTGCTCTTACAGAGTTTTTAATACAGGCCAGTTTAACAAACCACAAAGACAGACTTGTGGTACCTGAGCACCACTGCAGAATGATAAAGAGAACGCTCAAATGCTATCAACTCAAGGTACACAAAATCTCTCACACACCCTTGGATTTGTGATTCCATAATGTGCTTTTGATTTTATTGTTCACTAAATCCAGTCCACCCACCACTGCCAATGTCAACACAAAAACCAATCGAAATGATCTCTAGAACCTGTCCAGTATAAGTTTGATTTGAAAGGCAATTGAGAGTATCGTGAAATTAAGCAAACCAAATGCACTACTGAAACTCCAAAAAGTTAGCAAATCACTACTCCCAAGTGGAGCTGACGAATTCACTGTAGACCAAAGAAGTGTACTTCGCTATAATCATGGAGTTGTCTCGGTTAGTTTTTCCCCATGTACTGTGGTTGCCAGAAATATTCATGGAGGAGATACTCTTATATTCCACAGATGTAAAAAAAAAAAACAAAAAAACAAAAAAAAACTCTAAAAAAATGTTTTCGTAGAATATAACCTGAAATTATAAAAGAATTTTCTTTGGATGTTCTTTTTTTTTTCTTTTTAACTAGAGAAGATACGAGGTTTATATTTATTTTACTAATCTGACAAATTTGACTAACAAGTTCTTTATTCTTTGTAAAATGTGTCTTGTTCTTCAAGGGTTTAAGGGTCAATGCTTTGCTTGAAACGAGGTTGTATGAGCACTAACAGTCGACCAGCCCACCTGAGGAAGAGGGCTCAGAGAAAGGAGCAACTGAACAGAAAGGAAAGGAACAGTTTGGCTGAGCAGAGATTTCACCTTGAAGGCTAAGCTAAAATTTTTGAGCTTTCTAATTATCTAGTTGATAAGACTGCCTACAAGGAAAAATACGATGTGATGCACAGAAAAACGAATCTATTCCTTTTTGCTAAGTGAACTCAGTAAGTGGAAAATTTCAAATAAAGTAAATTTTTGACATTTCACACACCTTGACTTCTAAAGAATATAACCTGTTTTTTTTTCTCCACAGCATTATTTTTACAATCTGAACAAAGATACTGACTTTAGAATTGTACACTGAGTGAAATCACAAGGTTTCCTTAAAAAAACAATCAGTTTTTCTTTTGTAAAGCTAAACGTTTACTGAGTATGTTTGAAGCAAATAGGAGAATTTCATTGCTGGATCATGAGTGTTTACAAAATAAGTTATTTTTGAAAAAGCAAGAAGACACGCACCCAGAAAAATATCCGTGTGTTTGTCATCTTTGTACTTATTAGTCACTTTGGCAGTTTCAAATGTCAAGTGCTATGCATTTTTAAGATGAAAATCATGATCTGTTTCTCAGGGAGAGCTTCTCATGGAATTATGCTTTTATTCCGTTGTTTTCCTGTTACTTTTTCAGGTCTCCTTCCCTGGAGCCTATCATCTAACCCGAAGTAAAAGAAAAGGAGACTAGGCATTCCCTCGGTGTCTCCAATTTCTCTTTTCTCCACTTCACCCCTCCAGAAACATGTTTCACACCTCCCATTTCAAATAAAGTGGCTCTCTACTCTCTACCAGGTCCCTATCTCACAATGTGCTCTTGTGGGAAGTTTTAAATCAGCTGTTATTATGGAGTAGCACAAATGTAAGCGAAAAGAAATGCATTTTTAGTATTAGTATGATTCACGGAAATTAAAGAATTTGTGCCCCATTAAAAGCATGTCAAATATGGGTGAAGAAGAAATGCGAAAAGAGGAGAGAGATGGGGGTCAGGAGTAAGGAGCTTCAGGGGTGCTTGAGTGAGTCACGGGGGCCGTTCCGACTTTCCCCTATGGAGACTGAATTCCGAAAACACCTCGAAGCTCAGTCTCAGGACAACCATAATTATCTACCAACGCATGACCTGCGTGAGGACACTGAAATTATCTTACGATTCAGGCTGTCCGTCTCAGACTCCTCCCTGACTGATGATGGGGATCTGACCACGTCGGAAATCGGCAGCCTGCCATCAGACAGATGGGACTGAGGGCAAGGGAAGCTAGGGACCGTATAAGAGTAAGAAATATGTTTACTGAGGCCCGTGTTCCCAGCTGGGACACCAAGGCAGCTGCCTGTGCTGACCGAAAGCTAATAAGCCAGTGGTAAAAAGGATGAAATTTCTGAACATGACTGGATCAAACACCTCATTCCACTTTCACAAGTAACAATGCAAACCAGTCACGGGCCGAGAAACATTATCAGAGGGAGACAGGGTGAATGGTCATGGTTGGCTTCCCAGTCAAAATAAGCCTAGCAGAACAAGGGCACCAAGGTCAGTGTTGTTCGCGTCTGCCAAGGTTGACCAGATGATCTTCCAAATGCTATCCCCTGCTGCCCCCAAAGAAACCTTCCAAATCTATTTTCAAGTTTTAAAACAACAGTGCCATTGCTATGATGTTATCCATTCCAAGGTTAAGAAGCTGGTGGTATCAAGGTAGCAGCTTCTTCTGGGGATCCGTTTTTGTTTAATTTCCCTCATTAAGCCCCCCTGAAAAGAGATACAGCCAGGATTGACCACTGTCCTCATGAAATTTGGGGAGTGACTCACAGATTTGTCTAGGGTGCCTGCCTGGTCTGATTTCACCATTACCATGGTGCTTTCAGGCTTTCTGCATTTCCTGGCAATAGAGTTGGCTGAAGAATCTGCCATCTGTCATGGCATTTAAAAGATAAAAATGGAATCATAAATAGAGCCAGTTCCTCGGGAAAAAAAAAAAAAAAAAAACAAAGTCCAGCCAGCATGTCAAAATGGAGGACATTAGCATGTTCTTTTAGTCCCCGGCTGGCAGCAGCTGAAGTCAGCTTGCTAATCACTTGGTGTCATCTGTCCTCAAATGTGCTGCCAAATCTTTCTTCCAGGCCAGCAGCACCAAACAATGCAGGGGAAATTTAGGATTCACAAAATATTTTTGCAGAAGGTAAAATCTGACCATTAAACTCCACCGTTTAATTAATGCTGCCATATCTTACATTAAAAAGAGAAGGGGGCAAAAATCCTCTGCCGCAGAATTTATCTCCTCTACCCAGCCAAATTCCTTGCCAGATTTAACAACAAGCAACATAAATTTGGGTGATTACATTGGTTGCATATATTTAATTTTTAAAAAGCACCACGATCACACACTTTCATTAAAACCGACTTTCAGCTTTGGTTTAGCTCTGCTCGACAAACAACACAGCAGCCCATGATTGGGGGAGTGAAATGACAAGATTAAAACAAGGGTCTTGGGCAGATGTTAGGCTCTTCCATTATAAACATGTAAAACTGCCCGCCAAACATCAGAATGACATACTGAGGGGGTTTCTTCACACAGGTGCATTTTCTCCATGAATTGTTGGTACAATGGAAAAATATCTTAAAAATGAGATCTTCTCCCCAGTTCAGCTGATAACGCAGTTACGTCCACGTAGATGACTTTCAATGCCTCTTGGAACCTTGGTTTTCTCGTGCATAAAATGGGAACATATCATCTCTCTCAAGGTAGTGGCGTAAGGCTTAAGGGAAATGATAGACAAAAAAGAGCCTAGTACACTGCCTGAGGCATCGCAGGTATTCAAGCAATACTAGGTTTCCTATGCGGAAATGAAGGGATGGGACTAAGTCAATGTTTTTCGACCCTTGTTTCCCAGTCTTGAGTCCTTCAAACAACACCTTCATAATTTTTGCCATCTTCTTGTACGACTTGTACCCTTATTACTATTTTGCTTTAGGTCACCTCACTCTTGTACTTAAATAAATGTATTTAAGAGGCAATCTTTTAACTAGAAAAGCTGAAAATGTTTACTACTAAAAACCTAATCACCATAAATACTGCAAAAATAAATGCAAGAAAATGATGTTTTTAATTCTAGCTAGGTATTGTGGCCCAATGGCTTGGAACCCAAGGCCAGTACTGTGTGCTAAAAAGGAAAGCAGTTAATACTGAAGAGCTGTTAAAACCATACGAGCCCCAGCCTGAGACTTCTTTCCTGAAACAATCAGGAAGACTGTCAGAACTACGAGGGACTAGTTTCTCACTCTGGATTCCCTGTCATTTATTGCTTTCTCCCTATATCAACCCACATCATTTTTTTTTAAGATTTTTTGTTTATTTATTTGAGAGAGAGAATGAGAGAGAGAGTACATGAGAGGGGGGAAGGTCAGAGGGAGAAGCAGACTCCCTGCCGAGCAGGGAGCCCAATGCGGGACTCGATCCTGGGACTCCAGGATCATGACCTGAGCCAAAGGCAGTCGCTTAACCAACTGAGCCATCCAGGCGCCCCCCACATCATTTTGCATCTTTGTATCATCAGCGGTGCAAATTACTCACATTGGGAAATAGAGCCAGAGCCTTTTTGCTAAAAGAAAATCCTGCCCAGGAGCCCAGTGTGGAAAACAAACTAAAAAATAATAAAAGAACCAAAACAAAGCGCTATCAGTAAACTAGGGTGAGCGTCCCAGAGCCTCACCAATTCAACTCCTTCATGCTCTGTCTCCGGGAGGCCCCAAGAGGGCTTCTGTAAATCCTCAAAGCTCCATAGAATGTACTCGGAACAATGGACTGGACCAGACCAGCGACTGCTAGTCCTGACTACATCAGAATCCTCTGGAGAGCTTTGAAAAATACAGATTTCTGGCCCAAGACTGGACTCAGCAAAGTCACCTCTCTGGAGTGAGAGTCAAGAATGTATAGAGAGTCAAGAATGTATTTTTATCAATCTTCCCAGTAACTCTCCTGAAGATCTAAATATTTAAAAAATTCTTGGGGCACCTGGGTGCCTCAGTCAGTTAAGCATCCGACTCTTGGTTTCGGCTCACGTCATGATCTCAGGGTTGTGGGGTCAAGCCCCACGTCGGGCTCCACACTGGGCATGGAGCCTGCTTAAGATTCTCTCTCTCCCTCTCCCTCTGCCCCCTCCCCTCTAAAAAAAATAATAAATAAATAAAAATTAAAAGTTCCTAGGATAAATAATTTCTAAAATGTTATCTCGTATGACTTTCTACGGATGTGGATTAGGATATTTTTAGAGTATCATCAATCCTCACATACAGAAATTTTGTGTTTCATTCTCTGCTCCTCACCACCATCTAATTAATATCTAAGCTTGATTTCTGGACATCTATATGCATTCATTGATTGGCTTCTCTACAGGGTCACTGGTTTCTCCAAACGGTCATTAACGTCTTCCACAGACTCTCCCGTGGGCACTGACTGGGGAAAGCGGGAATGGACAGGGATAAGCAGTTCCAGAAGTGGGCGTAAAGTTAAAAGCCCTGAATCTGATATACACGTATTAAGCCAAGAAGCACCCAACCTCCATAAGTAACCAGGGGAAAAAAAGAACAATCATCGCTCTTCTTTGTAATTTCTTTCCTCCTTCAAGATTAATCTTAGTATTGTAAACATTGGCAGAAAAAGGGGGCCAAGGAAAGAATATAATAAATAATGATAAGAACAATAATATCAATAATAGTAGTCATAAGAGCAGCTAATACTTATTTCATTCTTCCTATGTGCCACATATTTTTAAAAGTACTTTACATGCATAAACTCATTTACACCTCCCACCACCCCTGTGAAACAAGTAGTATGAGCATCATTTCTTTTCACAAAGAGGACACAAGAGCACAGGAGGAGGTGTGATTTGACCACAGAGCAGTAAGTAATGGAGGTGGTAACTGACCCCAAAGCCTGTGTCTTAACAGCTCTGCTCTACCACTTCTGTAGCAAAAGAACCAGCCTGAAAAGGAATCCCCACATCTGACATTTTAGTTAATGCCCAGCAACACTCAGACATTGAATTGTTAGTTAGATATTGAGCAACCAAATGATTATCTACTTGTTAAGGACATTTTGTCAAGAGAAAAAAAAAAAAGAAAATATTAGTTCAAACTTCCCCCAATTTTTTAACAGTCGATTGTCCCAATCATCTTTCCAAATCGTAATTCCAAAAAGGCAAGCAAAATCATCTTTACTGACATTAAAACAATGTTTATCATAGCAAATATATGGAATTTAGAGAGATAAAATGTATGATTATGATAAATGCTACCTTTACATTAGTTTACAGTGCTCTTTTGAAGATTGTATTCTTTTTTTTTTTTAAGATTTTATTTTTAAGTAATCTCTACGCCCAACCTGGGCTCAAACTCACATGCCCGAGATCAAGAGTTGCATGTTCTTCTGGCTGAGCCAACCAGGTGCCCCACTGGAAGCTGTATTCTGACACGGTGAAAACTATACTGGGGGTCAGAAGCTCTTCAAGTATGGCAAATGAACCAATGGTCTCAGGGCCTCCATGTTAAGTGGCAAAACTCAGGACTGCATATGTACAATGATTCCCCCAAAGGCTAGTCCAGCCAAGATTTCTAGATTCTTTTTATTTTTTATTTGTTGACAGAGAGAGAGAGTGAGCGAGTGCAGTGGGGGCAGGGGGTTAAGGGGAAGGGCAGAGGGAGAGGCAGAGAGAGAATCTTAAGCGGGCTCCATGCCCAGTGTGGAGCCCAATGAGAGGCTGGATCTCGGGAACCTAAGATCATGACCTGAGCTGAAATAAGAGTTGGATGCTCGCTCCAAGATTTCTAGATTCTCATCCTAACCCTGGGGATATGGATTTCTATCAAAGACCTTGAGATCAACCAGCTTTGAGAACTGCTAATGAGAGCTCCTCTAGAGTTTGTCTTGCTTTATGTGACTGGAAATAGACTTCAATATTTTAAATGAATGTGGACTTTCACTAATGTTGTATCCTTGTCTTTTCACCGGATCGTTATTCATCCCAATGATTTATTTGATACAGAATTCTTAAACAGGTACACAGCCCCCAGTTATAACATTGTTTCCAGGGGGAAACACGATCCACCTTATGACAACATGATTTATGATATAGTTCCTGGAACATATACTGACAAAAGGCAATGTCTGCTTGTGCCAAATGTTTACTACTACATACCTTTCTTCGGATAGAAAAAGATACCCCCAAAAGCAGGAATTTAGTTTTCTATGTCTCTCTTTAGCTGGGACTCTCAGCTCTTTATATCCCTCCCCTTAGAACAGCTGAGATTTAGATGTGCTTTATTTTTAAACAACAAATATATAACAACTGTTTTTATTTAAACACTTTCTTGCTTTGCTATTGTTCAATTCATTGTACACCTCCACCTTTCATACATCTAGGCAGTAGAAGACCACTGCTATATCAGAGTTGGAAAAGAACTCATTTTCTGCCACCTTTGGTCTATCTAAGCATTCATTTGGAGAAGGGGTTCTGAAAAGTTTCTTTGGGGCTCACCTGAAGGTGTCACGGGAGACAGCTGCCTTGCTCTTATGTACATAGCAGACTGTCTGTCCTGCTATGTCCATTTGGCTGAAGCTTGTAATGGGGACTCCAGGATAGCGGACATACTCAACCTGGCCATACCGCGGAGGGGAGGTGATGACATAGAGCAGTTCCTCGGGTTTGTCTGTTCCATCCACAGCAAGGAGAGTGGTGGTCGTCAAGAAACCTCGGTCACCTTTAGATACCACCAGCGGTTTCACAAGGATGACAATATCACCTGCACAGCAGAAGAGCTTGCAGTCAGGACCCAAATTTAAAAAAAAAAAAAAATGTCCAAAGGTAAATGTGAAAAGCAAAGGCCAAACTGCAGAAATCAAAATTAATATGGTATAGAAAGGTTGATATAATTATGGTTAATAAAAGAATTAGGCAAAAGACTAGAGCAGATATGACACAGCAGGGGAAACACATATGGCCAACAAAGATTCAAAAAGATGTTCAAATCTCATTAATCACCGTGGAAACACAAATCAAGATCACAAGAAGTTATAACCATGTTGTAACTCTTTGATTTGCAAAAATTTAGAATTCTGATGACATCAAGTGCTGAAGAGGATGTAGAAGCTCGCGTACAATTCTGGCAGGAACGTAAAGGGGCACACGATTTGGCATTATGCTGTAAAGAGTAGAATATTCACATATGTCATGACCCAGCGATTCCACTCCAGCTGTGTGCTGGAGAGAAGCATACACTGGCCCCCAGGAGATGGGTACCAGAATGGCCACTGCAGGCCTGTCTTCATTGAAAATGCTGGAGACAACCCAAATGTCTTTTCAAAAGGTAAATATGTAAGCAAACTGTGGTCTAATCATACAACTGAATTGTATACGGTAGCAAAATGAATGGACTAGAGCCACATGGGACAACACAGAGGTAGCTTGTTACCATTTGTTCCTTGCATGAGCAAGTCCCCGAAAACCATACACAAAAGTAAGAATATGAACACAGAATTCAGGATGATGGTTCTCTCTGAAGGATGGGAGGAGCCCATGGGTAGATGTTTATTGCTGTCAATATTCCAGTCCTTGAATTGTATGGTGGTTGTGCAGGTGTGTATTATGTATTTAAAAGAGAACAAATGAATGAGTGTATGAAATGCATAAATGAGTGAAGGAGATGTAGGTCACATGTGGACGAATGATGCAGTTTTACAAACTAAGGATGATAATCCAATTTTGTTCACCTCCTTCGCTTAAAAAAAATGATCATAACTCTAATATTGAGCTTCTACTTTGTGCCAGACACAGGGGTAAGGCTGTTTCACCTTCACACCAACAGTGAAGTAGGGTATTATAATATTTCCCAGGTTATATATGAGGACACTAAGATAGAGAAAAATGCTAACTAACTTGTTAATCATGATACAATTAATAAAAGGTGGAACTAGGGGTGCCTGGGTGGCTCACTCAGTTAAGCATCTGCCTTTGGCTCAGGTCATGATCCTGGAGTCCTGGGGCCAAGCCCTGCATCAGGCTTCCTGCTCAGAGGGGCATTTGCTTCTCCTTCTCCCTCTGCCCCTTCCCCTACTTGTGCTCGCCCTCTCTCCCTCTCTATCTCTCTCTCTCTCTTTCTGTCAAAAAAAATAAATAAATCATCTTAAAAAAATAATAAAAGATGGAGCTAGAATCTGTACTCTAGCCATCTGACTCAAGAGCACAAACTTGAACACTAGATTATTTTGTTGCTTCTCTGTAATGTATCAGAGCTCTTAAATATCAATACTAAAAGAATGAATATCCAAGAGGAAATACGTGTGAAGTAAATGCCAAGCCATTCCTAAATGTAAAAATACAAATTGTCAATAAAATTCGAAAAGACATTCAGTCCCATGAGGAAAAAATAAAATATCAAGGAGGTACAACTAGGCCAGTGGTTCTCAATGAGGGGCAACTTTGGCTCCCCAGGGGCCATTTGACAAAGTCTGTACACATTTTTGGTGGTCATAACTGGGGGTTCCTATAGTCTTCTAATCAGTAGAGGCCAGAGATGCTTCTAAATGTCCAATAATGCATAAGAAAGTCCATTACAACAAAGAATTATCTATCTCAAAATGTCAATAGTGCTAAGACTGAGAAACTGTTTCAGATGATTAAATTAGTCTTTTGGGTAGATTATTGGTGCTTTTAACTCAAAATGCTATCCAACTTAGGTGCAATGGAGAATCAAAGAGCATCCTAACTTTAAATCAAAACCTGGGCCCCAGAGGGGGCTTGCCTCCTGGGAGTCCAGATGAATACATCAAAGGAGTAAGAAGAATGAACAAAGCCGGGGACACAAAAATCACCCACAGAATGTTTCACCAGGAGCAGAAGATGGATCTGAGAGGAGGAAGAGCATCTGGGCTTTCCCTCAATGCAGTTTTTCAGCATTGTGACAGCAGAGGATGGTTCAAGGTCAACTGCAGACAATGTCCCTTTAAGCTTCTCTCAAAGAAATCCACATTATTTTTGCCAGTGTGCACATCACAAGACACAGAACAACAGGAAGGCCGGATGTTATTTATAATTGCTCTCAAGTGGAGATAACCCAAATGCTCAATATTAGGGATATGGCTCAGTCTCAGTATTCAGTGTAGTTTTATTCAGAGATGAACAATGACAGTTATCAAGTTATGCTATGACCTGAGAAAATTCACACTAAGTTTTTAAAAAATATGACACCATATAGATATAAAACACACCACAATGTAAAAAGAAGCAAAGGGAAGGAATTTGGAACTTCTGAAAATGCTAGGAGGTTAATGTATCTGTTTGACGTAAGCATTCACAAATCCTTTCAGAAAAGAATCCCACATCCCTTGTGGCAGAGACTGGCCAGGCGCTCGCCAGTCTCGTTTTCCTTTCTTCTTGGGCACACCGCTAGACCTTCCACTGTCCAGCCTCCCTTAATGGGGCATGTGACTATGATTCAGCCACTGGAAGGTGCAGAAGACAGGGGCCTCCAAGCCCAGGCCAGGCATCTTCTCATTTTCCTCCACGTTTCACTTTCGTTTCCGGAGAGACTCCAAGGCCTTCAGAGATGAAGGATCTTCTAGTTGGAAAAAATCCCCAGATGGCTGCATAGAACAGAACTCTCCTTCACCCCAGTGAACGCATCATGCTTAGTAGCCAAGGGCAGTCAGTCCTAATACATTAGCTGTCTGCACGATACATTACATGTTGCATTACATTTTGCCTGGACATGTATTGATGAAGAACATAGTAGCCTTACTTTTGTGGAAAGAAAGAAATGCGTACAATAATATCTAGCTTCTCTGAGGGTCACTTATTGGCCATCTTCAAGGAGCACATTTTACAACCAGGAAACAAGCAAACAAAATGCGTTATTTTAGAACCCCAAATAAATATCTCAAAATCAATCAAGCTGACTGAAACTAAAAAGAGAAAGATTCAGGATAATTGTAATTCTATCACACATGTGATGTAAGATTTGTACTGCCCTCTGAGCTTCCTGGCAACAAGGCAAAAAAGGAAGCATTCTGTCAATCAAGAATGCACTGAAGATCCAAGAATATGCTTGGTCCTAGGAATATAGAGATCCTAGGATGATACAGATGAACAAGAAATGAATGTACCTTCTTCACATAAACTCCAAGCAACATTATGGGGTAGTGATAGATGGGTATCAAGGGCTTACACTTTGCCTTGTTGAGCTTCCTTCCCAGTATTTTTTTTCACCCCCCCTCCTTCTACCATTTATATGCTACTGAGTCCCATTATACCAATGGGTCTGCTTAATTCAAGAGCAGCTTATTATCTCATGGTGTTCTCCCTTGTCCCCAAAAGAGTTGTTATTAGCACTTTCACAGTGAAAAGAGCAACAGTCTAACCTTTTCAGTGACAAAGTTCCTTTTTGTGATTTTTAAATTTTAAAAAATGTGTATTTCTTTTTATTGTTATATTGGAAATGCTTTTCCTCCGAAACTTCGTTTTCAAGTAACAACTCTCTTCCTGAAAATAAAATTAGAGTTATCACATTGATTTGGTAAAATGTTACTTATAGCAGAAAATCCTGACTCTTAAAGCAGCCTGTGCCGCCATGTTGTGGGCAAGACTGGATTTCCAATAGGCTTTCTGAAATTCTAACAACAGCAAATAGATGGGCTACTCTCATGAATCTCATAGCTGCCAGGCAGAGCAGGTGAGGAGTCAGGGAAGCAAATCGTAAATGATGGAATTTCAGATACAAAGGATGGAAGAAAGAAAGTCAAAAAGAGAGGGAGGTAAAGAGAACAGGAGAGGGGCAAGAAAGGATGGATGGATGGATGGATGGATGGATGGATGGATGGCAGGAAGGGAAGAAGGGAGGAAGGGAGTTAGTTGAAAATCTTGGAGTGCTTACATCAGCTCACTTCTGGTTATAAAACTTGGTCCCAAAAAACCTTGAGAGAGATGATTTTACCTTTTCCCATATCCTTGATGGTGATGTGACAGTCAAATGCTGGTGATCTGTTGTCACCATCCCAGAGGTAGAAGGTGAAGCTGTCTCGGTCCTGGGAATCCATCGCCCCGGTGTGTGTGTATCTGAGCAAGTTCAGATCCACTTCCTCCTGAGTGCATTTCATGCCAGGGTAGAGAGGGACCCAGTTCCTCCCTATCTGAAAGGTGCCAGAGTTAGTCAGCCGCTTGTGTTTTTTCTTTCCCAGCTATGTTAGTGGACATTTTCCATACCCCCTGTAAGCCTCCAATAGAAATGATATTTCAGCAAAACTGCAGATGCAATTTTTTTTTTTGCCATTTTACCTTATTTTTTTCGTTTCAAAGAAATACATTAAAACAAATTAAGACCTGGGGAAAAAACTACCTCCAACAAAAAGATTTTTTGACAGTCGTGTGGCAATTCAACAGCGCTGCTACTTCCAAGGTATTTATCATGAGCAATCATAGCTGATTAAATATTCCAATTAATGAGAGCAGGTGGGTAATTGAGCTCCTGAAATTGATTCTTTAAAAATTAAATATGTTTCATTTGAGGGTTCCTTTTTTTTTCAGTTCCTATCATTATACAATTAATCAAACTTATTTTTTCAAACTGTTTTATCACTGGACTTATCTGAAGTAGATAAAACAAAAATAGAATGAATAGATTTACTCCCAGTACATTTTCCAGCCTTACGGAAGCCCACAGAAAACTATCAAGATCCCAGTCATTCCCTCTGTTTATGTCTTGAGTCAGCCAAAAAATGTAACTGCAAATATCATATATTATTTTTTATCGGAATCTTCTAAAAACAAGCTAACATCAGTCAAGCACATATTCTGTACCAAACTCAGTGCAGAAATTGTGGTATTCTCAATTAAAAGAGGTTTTTATGCTAGGGGGAACTGACAACTGAGAGTATTCAAAACATAATAAATCTGTATCTGATTGATAACAATTTTCTTGTTATTCTCTGAAGATACATAACTTTCCCTAAGAATAGCTCATGAAAGTCACTTGACATAATTCAAGAAAAATGTCACCTTACAAATTTACTGTACAATATTATCTTGTACTTTTCCTTGTCCGGTTTAAGACACTAAAATAGAAATTTAAATCCTTGGTGTTTTGGTGTTTTTTTTTTTCCTTTCCTCTGACACATTATTCTACAGACTCCCAGTTCCTGGCAAAAGTGCTTCGCCCTCCCCTCTCCTCATTGTGTTACCACTTCTCTTCACATCCTATTTGATAAAGTTTCCTCCTCTTTAATATTCCTGCTCATCTGATGTTTGTACGGAGGTATGTTCTGCCCCAGTGCTCACTTGGTAAAAGTTAGTTATGTTGTAATATTTAAGGTCATTATGTGTTTCCATCCTAAGATCTATTTGCAGATTTAGTTTTTAAAACAGTCTCTTTTGGGTTTTAAACTGGAAAGCCTGCAATTCTATTTAACTTTTTTCTTTTGCAATCTTCATGAAAAGTAAATACAGAAGAAGATAGCTTTTCCTGTCTCTCATCTCCATGCAATTCCCCGTTTGCACTCCCAAATGCCGGCTCCAACTTGACAAAATCCTTTGCAAGCCCCCAAAGAGGAAAAAAATAAGAGTCAGATTCAAGGTGGGGCAAACTAAGGAAGGTCAACAAGAACACAAGAACACTTGAGAAAGTCCAGGAGTCCTAGAGTCCTCGTCTCTGGTCTCGGAGAGGCTTGGCCAAGCCCAAGGGAGCTGGGAGAGAACTATGTGGTGCCATACTGGGAACCTGGACCCATCTGGATTTTCACATACCCAAAATACTTCGCTTCCCATGCTACCCAAATGTGTGAGCTCTCACTGCATTTCTGCTTCATTACTCTTTGAAATGAAATAAGGACACAGCTGTACCTCAATTTAAATCAGTGATTGCTCTTCACTCTGATTCTCTATGGTGCCTACGACCTAAGATAATCAAGCTGTTCCATGCAGGATAAATCCCTGCTGCTCTTCTAGGACTGTGTCGACATTATATTAAAAGTTAAGCATTCAGTCAAATAATCACATTGGGGATGGTTGGTGGTGGTTGTTGCTAGCCTTCATCCATCATTCAAACAAACATTTTGATGGATTACTCATGGGACCTTTTCAAATGACTGATCTATCCTGTGCGTTGGGCTACTCCTTGGGCATCAAGCACACAGTCTGAATCAGACTGGTGAGCACCATTTGTGAAAAGACTGTCTTTTCTCCACTGTATTTTTGCCAAAGATCTGTTGACTATATTTTTGTGAGGGTCTACTTCCGGGCTCTCTATTCTATTCCATTGATCTATTCGTCTGTTCTTTCATCAGATCCACACTACCTGAATTAATGCAGCTTTATAGTGAGTCCTAAAGCCAGGCAGCCCCATTCCTTTAACTCTGTTCTCCTTTTTGTTCACTATTTTGTGCATTTTGCCTCTCCATACAAACTTTAGAATCAGGTTGCTAATATCTACAACAAGTGCTCTACAGAGTCTATTCGAAATTTTTTTTAAATCTGCGGGGAATTAAGATATCTCAAAGGATGCCTGGTTCTCATCAGCAATTAGACAACTTGCTTTACCCCCCATCACCCCCTCTCCCGAAATTTAGGTACAATTCCGGGGGAGAAGGAACAATGAAGAATCTTAATACTGATTGAATTTACCCTGAGTTGAGTAAGAAAATTTAGCATGGTGTGAGTTCACCCCAAACTAAGAAAATTAAATTTTCTACCTCTGGGCAAAATGTGGCTATTGGAGAATAAATCCAGTTATAGAAATCTGTGCACTAAGAAAATTTATACCTGCTACATTAGTTTTGAAAAATAAAAGTAAAAAGGCCACTAACCTTAAGTTGAAGCTGCCCATTTTGGGGAAGCCTTTCAAACAAATAGTCAATCTTCTCCCTGGGTGAGTCTTCATCTATGGCTGAAAGAATGGCACTAGAAATAATACGAGTTTCACCCATTTTCACTGTAATTTCAGCCTTCCTGTAAAAAGGAAGATGTCTAGGTTGATAGGAAAATAGAAGGCATTGCTTTCGCAGGGGTCATTCACAATGACTATTACAGTTCCCAATCTTCAACAATTAGGAAATGCTATTCCTTATCCAAAGTACTGCAAATGCAGAGTCGGACTCGTGAAACAGGCTCTGATTTCACTTTACACATGAAAGTCCTAAAAGACAAATAGTCAGCAACAATGAATGTGGTGTGAAGTAATTAAGTACTTCTGATTGTTTCTGTGCATTGAACTACACCATTTTATGTTGTAATTTACTTAACAGAATGATTTTATTTCCAATATCTTACTAAAACAACAGCTCCGTGACATAAGTAAGCAAGATATTATCATTCAAATTTTACAGATAAAAACATACTTAAAGATTAAATGGCTCTGGTACCCTTTATGAAGCACCATTATGAGTTTGGTGATGCTTAGGCAGTCCATGGCCCTCTACATTACCCTCCATTTCCCTGGTAACGTTCCAGGTAGTGAGCATTCTCTTCACAGTGACTGATCTTTTCCAAATACTAGAGCTGCCAGGTTAGCCCCTAGCATCCTGAAGACGGGGCTGGGATGAGCAACTGCTGCTTCTACCATAAACACTGCAATTGTGGCTTTGCAAGTCCCCTCTCGTGCTATTCCTCTCCCAGCCGATATAGCCATTTTCCCTGGTCTCACCAAAGTGAGGAAGGGATTTCTTTCCATCTCTGTTTCTAGCTTTCGGTTTTGGTCACCACACATGGCCAAACGCTGTCCAACTTGACAGCTTGGTTTCTGATGAAAACTGGTGAAGTTTCCTCGGGATGCAGATAAAGGACATTTCAGTAGCATCAACTGGCATTCCAATAGCCTTCCACGCTCCTGCTGACAAGCCAAAGCCCAGACACCTCAGTTCTAACCTCTTTCACTTGGTGACTTTCTTGCCTCTGAAGGACTGACATCTTCCCTGGCAAGAGGAGGTGATTTTTGCCCACCTCTTTCCTAGAGAATATGAATCCCATTACTCTAGAAGGCCAACAAAACAGTTGACTGGTTGATTCTGGAGATGAATGGTGCCATTAATAGAAACAGATTAATCAAAACAGGAAGGAAGCCAATGTAATGAAGAAGATAAGGAGTTTGATAGGAAGAAAAGTGTCAGATTTAGATATCAGAGTGGCCAAAGGAGAAGAAAGTATGTCACAGTCTGAGTTACCCTGAAAGGGACCATGGGACATGGACTGGGGTGCAGGTCATTTATTTGCGAAGTGATCCCAGGAAGCAAGAGAGAGAAGTGAGGAGCAAGACAGGGAAGGAAGAATAAGGCAACAAAAGGTGTTTTTATGACTCTGGGGCTCAGCGCTGCTGGGGATCCTTTGAAGAATCATATAGAATATGCTTCAAATTGTGCTTCTGGGGCACCTGGGTAGCTCAGTCAGTTAAGTGTCTGCCTTTGGCTCAGGTCATGATCCCAGGGTCCTGGGATGGAGCCTGCTTCTCCATCTCCTCTCTGCCCGTGCTTGGCTCTCTCTCAAATAAATAAAATAAATAAAATAAAATATTTTTTTAAAATTGTGTTTCTGAAGGATGGGAGTGTGGGACATTTATTTATGCACTAGCTCCTATAGGTTGAGAGCTACCGTCAGAGTGTTTTCTGCTCTGTCTGGACTCAGGCCAAATGAGCTTCACAGAAGGCCCTGAGCCACAGGACAAGTGGAGCGACACATCGAGGCACTGGTAACGTGACCCTGACAGTGAGCCTGGGCAAGAGCAACTACAGTCACAGGGGCGACTGAGGGAGCATGACCCAGAGAACCGAAAGCATCTACTACAGCATCTAAAGGGAATATCAAAGAAATGGAGTCAAAGACTCTAACAAGGTGCAGCAAGGAAAGACGAGCCATTCAATTCAGTAGGAAAGCCAAGGGTAAATTTTAAGGGAGCAGCTTTAATAAAGAGGGGGAGGTTGGGCAGAAATGGACATAGTGCAAGCTACTTCTCCAAAGAGTCTGGCACTGAAATAAATGAGGAACTGGCTCATCTTTGTGGCTTTAGGGTGAGAAAAGCTGCTAATAATGATAATAACTAGCACTTAGGAGCACTTCCTGTGTACTAGCCAGTCTTTCAAGCACTTTTATGTATTTTAATTTATTTAGTCCTTGCAACCACCCGATGAAGAGGAGACTGTTACTATCCCCACTTACAAAGAGTCTGACAAAGAGGTGAAGTGACATGTTCGAGGCCACACAACTGGTTAGTGGCTGAACCAAGGCAATCTGGCTCCAGAATCGGCTCTCTTCACCACTAATTATATCCCTGTGTCTTGTTAGCAGAAGGAATGAGAAGGGAGGGGCTGGAGATGCAAGAGAAGAAAGTCATGGAGCACATTCTGGGAGGAGGCAAGAGGACACACGTGAAAGTGAAAGAAGAGGGAATACAACTTCCGCTCCACAGGAGAGAGGGGAAAAAAAGAAAAGAAAGAAAGAGGAGGGATTTGGAAGCAGAGCTGAAGGAGATTCGGTGATTCTGCCAATGAAACTATGTCAGACAGTTTAATAGCAAGAACGCAGCACAAAACAGGAAGTCAGAGTTGAGTGAGTGCCCCATTATTTGACCTGTCCGGTCTCAGTTTTCTCAGCAAGGATAATAATACCTACTTCCCATAACTGTGGTGAGGATTTAAGGAAATGTCTGTGAGAAGAGCCAATACAGCGTCTGTCACAGAGTAAGCACTTAATAAACACCCGTTTGCACCTCCCTTCCTCTTAGGTACAGTGAGGTCATCAGAAAGAGGTTTTGTAATGCCACAATACCGTTCCTATTTTCATTTTTATAAATCCAGATCACCCCAGTCCAACAGTCCAGCGAGATCATAGAAAACAGAAAGCTCTGCTGCAGACTTTTAGTGGAACTGATGTCTGAGACGCAACCTTCCAAAAAACTATCATCAGAAGAAGCAGACACTTCTCCATGCCCAGCACCAGACAGCTGGGCCTCCTCAAGCTTTACCCTTGTACAGTTGTGTATGGTGGTCAGTAATACGAGCAATGGCTGGAGCTACAGAAATGTAACTGATAAAGACTCTGTACCTTATGATCGAACTGATCAACTACAGAGGGAGATACCAAGATGGTCTGCAATTAATCACCTCAGAATTTTTAAATGATCATTTAAGTGATCATTTTGATACCAAGTGGCAAGGGAGTACTGATCCCGATGGAACATAGAGGAACATAGAGGTGGATCATGAAATAACCAGACGATGAAAGCAATGGCATTTGTACGTTTCCCTCAGCCACTCTTGGTTAAAAGTTTGGTTAAACCCACAGGGAGGATTGTCTGCTGTTAATATTATCGCACTTTAGTTAAGTCCATACACCTACTGGTCTTTGGTGGGTGTGTACACAGGTGTTTAAATACCCCGTACAAAAAAAAATAAATAAATAAAATATAAATACCCAGTACACTGTTCATTCCATACAGTAGGTTCAGTATTTCTTAATTATTTACAACTAACTAGAACTTTTAGAGGAAAATCAAAAAATTAAAGGGTGAATTTAAGAACTGTTAGGGAGACATTACATTATCTAACATTTGCACTAGAAGTTCTAGGTGTCTGAGTAGGTGGGACAAGTTGTGATAGACAGGAGCTGTCAAAGACTTGTTTCTCCCTGGAAGACAGACATGACATTTGTACCTAGTCTTCCAGATCTCAGAATTTTCTAGAACACCTGAAAGGGAATCTTTCCGGGGAGCTTACTTGCTCAGCATTGGTTTCTCATCATTAACTGGGGTGATCTCCACTGAAATCGTTCTTAATATCTTATGTTTCCCATCTGACAACTGGACTGTAAAGTCATCAGCAAGGCTCTCTGAGTCATCATGCACATACATCAACTTCAGTCCTGGAAGAAAGGGGGGAAAAAGAGAGAGAAAGTAAATCTTTCTTATGATTAAGCCATTTCAAAACACACATAATCTTTTTTAATTTCCAAGGTATTGGTATCAGCGAGAGTTCGTTAATCAATGCAATAGGGTGAAATTAAACTGTTTTATGAAGTAAGACTGCCCTCTTAATTTGTTAAAAATTCACATTTAAACACTTAAGTACTTGATAAGGATCTTTTTTAGAAATCAGTGAGGAAAGCATATATTACTTAATAAACTGTATGAGAACAGTGGTTCATTACTTGGAGAAAATTATAGTTAGATACCTACCTCAAGCCAGTAACCAAAATAAATTCTAGATGAAGGAAAACTTAAATATAAAACTACTTTTCAAAAACCTACATAGCATTCATATGAAAATGCAAGAGACTCAGAATAGCCAAAATAATCTTGAAAAAGAAGAAAGTTGGAGACTCACATTTCCCATTTTCAAAACTTACTACAAAACTTCAGTAATCAAGACAGTGTGGAACAGGCATAGAATAGACATGTAGATTAATCTAATAGAAGAGAGTCTGGAAATGAACCCATACATTTACAAGCAACTGATTCTCATCAAGAGCACAAAAACTGTTCACTGGGGAAAGAGAGGTCTTTTCAATAAGTAGTGCTGGGATGACTCAAAAACCACAGGCAATAGAATGAAGTTGGATCCCTACCTCACACTAAATACAAAAATTAACTCAAAATGGATAATAGGCCTCAGTGTGAGAGCTAAACTAGAAAAACTGTTAGAAGAAAACATGAGCAAATCTTTGTGACTTTGAGTTAGGCAATGGTTTCTAGATAAGACACCAAAAGCACAAGTGACCACAACAAAACAAAATAAAAAAAGGCAGATAATTTAGATCTCATCAAAATTAAAAATTTGGGGCTGCAAATGATACTATCAAGGAAGCAAAACAACAGTCCACAGAATTGGAGAAAATATTTACAAATCAGATACCTGATAAGGAAGGGTCTAGTATTCCAAATACACTAAGAACTCTTACAACTCAGTGATAAAAAACAATCCAATTACAAAATTGGCAAAAGATTTGAGTAGACATTTTTCCAAAGAACATAGACAGTATGTTCTCTTTCCATGTAAGAACATAAACAAATAGCCAATGAACTTATTAAAAGATGCTCAACACTATTAGCTATTAGGGAAATGAAATCAAAATCACAATGAGATACTATCTCACATCCATTAGGATGGCTATCATAAAAAAATAGTAACAAACGTTGGTGAGGATGCATAGAAATTGGAACTCTCATACATTACTGGTAGGAATGTAAACTGATAACCATTACTTTGGAAAACAGTTTGGCAGTTCCTTAAAATGTTAAACATAGAGTTATCATATGACCCAGTAATTCCACTCCTAGATACACACCCAAGAGAAATGAAAGTGTATATCCATACAAAAACGTATACATGAATGTTCACAGTCAAAAGTGGAAGTGATGGGATGCCTGGGTGGCTCAGTTGGTTAAGCATCTGCCTTCGGCTTAGATCATGATCCCAGCATCCTGGGATCAAGTCCTGCATCGGTCTCCCTGCTCACCTGGGAGTCTGCTTCTCCCTCTGCCTGCCACTCCCCCTGCTTGTGCTCCCTCCTCTCTCTCTCTGACAAATAAATAAAATCTTAAAAAAAAAAAAAGTGGAAGTGACCCAAATATCCATCAACTGATGAACGGATTATACAAATGTGATATGTCCATACAATGGAATATTATTTGGCAATAACAAGGAATGGCATAGTACTGACTCATGCTACAATATGGATGAATCTTGAAAACATTATGTTAAATAAAAGAGACTAGTTACAAAAGGTTATATATTCTATTTATATGATTCTGAAATGTCAGAACAGACAAATCTATAGAGACAAAAAATACGTTACTGGTTGCCAAGGGTTGAGGAAGAAAGAGATAAGAATGACTGCTAATGAGTATGGTATTTCATTTTGGGGATAATGAAAGTGTTCTAAAATTGATCACGATGATGGATATACTAAAAACCTCTGAATGGGAGGTTTTAAAGGGGTGGATATTATGGCATGGGAATTATATCTCAATAAAGCTCTTTTAAAAGATTTGAAAGAAAATACAAGTAAATATTTTATTTCTGAATATAGAACATCTTCCTAATACAAAAACAAAAGAAAAAAATGTAAAGAAAAATAATGATAAATTTTGCCACTTATAATTTGTGATTTCTGTACTTAAGAACATGAATTAAAAGGCAAATAGAATAGAGAAAAACTTATCTGTAATATATGTGACCAAAATGTGAAGCATCAGTATTTAATGATCTCTTATAAGGTAATATAAATCAATGGAAAAATGAGCAAGAGACATTATCAAGCAATTTACAAAAGGTGAAACAGGGATGGTCAATACACATGAAAGTATGGTAAATCTTACTCATAATTTAAGAATTTCAAATTAAGATAACAATGAGAGACTGCTATTGACTACCAAATTCACAAAAGTTTTTAAAAATATCCATTCTTGACTAGGAAAATAGACATGCTCATGCATATCATGGAATGGCAATTTTTCCTTAAAAGTATTACAAATGCTAACCTTTTTTACCAAGTAATTTCATTATAAAAATTTATGCCAAAAAAATTCTAAGAGATGTGGACTAAGATTTATGTTACAAAAATATACGTAAAATATGTTTATGTGTAACAGGTAATATCAAGAAATGAAAAGCCATCTGCATATTTAAAAACAGAAGACAGTTGTATAAAATTACAGTGCAGTATGCCCATGCAATGAAAGGCTGGAGTTACTGCAAACCGTTTTCAATCAGCACTTAAAGAGTAAGAAGTTTCTTATAATTGATAAGGGAAAAAAATAGATTATATAATGTGGTTGCAGTTTTGTAAGTCCTATATGTTTGGGGTGGGGGGATGTATGTGAGAATATACTAAAGTTTTTTAAAAATGTAGCCATAAATGAGTCAAAAACAAAGATGAAAATCTAATCTCTCAGAATGTCACCAAGTATTAATCTATGTAAACCATTTATTTCTTCTTCAAAATCATTGTATAGTGCAAACTTCATATGCATGCTTATTTAACCTAATAATATAATAAATAATAATATTTAACCGAATTAAAAAAAACAGACTTTCTTGAGACCAAAGTTTGAATTATTATTCCTTTTCCTTTGTCTTAAATTTGAGAAGAAAAACACCATAACAACATATTGTATTATTTGATACACATGGTTATTGATTTGGTAATATCATCACTTAAGTCCCAGAGTTCGTTTCTTTGCAACTGATAAAAACTGAGAAATATATGAATTAACTTTTCAAACTCAAACGTGACACGATGCGGCACAACTATTGCAAAATAAACTATGGAACAGAGCGCTTACTCTGGTTGGGGAATGGGAAAAATGTAGACAGAAAAAGTGCTAAACCAGTGCTGGATGGAGCCAACACAGGAAAGGGATGGTCTGGAGTGCCTGGCAGGTGGGTGGGGGTTGGGGAGGCTCCTCAGGGAGGTCAGAGGTTACCTGGTTCTGAAGGCATGGTGCTGGCTGACCCAGCAAACGGGGTTCAGGTTGGGGAAACAATATGTGAAGGCAGGAAAGAGAGTGAGAGTAGGCAGTGATTCTAGAACCACCATTTCCCCAATATTTGAAAGTATGTTTATATTTGGAAAATGGGATAAAATTGATTTTTTAAAAAGAGTAATTAAAATATAATTTAGGCTGCTATTCCAATATATCATTTCCTTAAAGAACAAATTATCTCCACAGAGAATAATGAGCTATTATATGTGGTTCTATATTTCTTTAAAACATGGAAATTTTGGCCGACAAATCTCTTCAAAGTTAGATCCGTGATCTCAGTAGTTTTAAAAAGGAATTTTTTATTACATCATGAAAAAGTTGAAGCTAAAACACCCAAAATCACAAATATCATTTTCTTTAAAGATTTATTTATTTATTTGAGAGAGAGAGAGCACGAGCAGGGGGAGGCATAGAGGGAGAAGAGAGAGAGAATCTCAAGCAGACTCCCTGCTAAGTGCAGAGCCCACCACAGGGCTCGATCCCACAACCATGAGATCATGACCTGAGCCAAAATCAAGTGTCAGACACATAACCGACTGAGCCACCCAGGCACCCCACAAATATCCTTTTTAGTGATGCTCCCAAAGTGAAAGAAAACATATTATTTCCTTTTTAACTACCCACTATCTGTAACTGAGGCTCCATGCCCTACATTAATCCAGAGCTCAAAGAAAACCCTTGAGGGATAAATGAATAAAGTAGTTGAATGCCATTTCTTCACTTCCTGTATCTGAGGCTTATTATTATCTTTTCTGGGCTAAATTATTAAATCATCAACAATAAATGAATACAAGTGGAACATGATCTACCATTCTTGAGAAGTTCCAAGGAAAAGTTCTGAACAAGTTCATGCTTCTGGCCAGGGTTCACAGGCTGCTTATTTTGAGGAAAGTCTTTGCTAAGCACCCCATTGATGAGGAGGCCATGGCGTGGTTTATGAGTGATGCTGAACAGCAAAGGGTCCTTGGGAACATCTAGATCAGCAGCATTGATGATGGAGGAATCCAGTTCTTTCATCTGACCCTCACATACCTAAGCGAAAACAAGTCAGAAAGTCAGCTGTGTCAAAATAAAATTTGTCTTTCTTTTAGCAAATTGCTCAAAAGAAATAATTTTAAGATATCCTATTGCAAATTCTCTCTGAAATATGTGTGTAATGAATCCTAAAAAGAAATGGCTGGTTCGGGGCGCCTGGGTGGCTCAGTCGTTAAGCGTCTGCCTTCAGCTCAGGTCATGATCAGAGGGTCCTGGGATCGAGTCCCACATCAGGCTCCCTGCTTGGTGGGTGGCCCGCTTCTCTCTCTTCCACTCCCCCTGCTTGTGTTCCTGTTCTCGCTATCTCTGTCAAATAAATAAATAAAATCTTTAAAAAAAAAAAAGAAAGAAAGAAAGAAATGGCTGGTTTAACATGAGCTTAGAAGAAAAGAATAAATCTATTAATCTCTCGCAGGTTGTCTCTGAAGATTTCAAAGCAGTTTATTCATTTCCCTAAAGGACAAAAGATACACACACACACACACACACACACACACACACACACACACACACACACACACACACACTTTTTTCCCCATAATGCAAAGGTCAGGGGAAAAGCAATCAAAAGCATGCTTGCTTTCTGGAAGTCAGAGAGTTCAACTATAAAACTAAGGGTAGACCCTTCACCTTCAGATCCTAACCTGTTATTTTAACCTCCAGAACCATGCTGCTTTCACAATTCTTACGTTTCTGCTTTAGAAATGGTATGAATGTCTGCCATATGCACTGGGGGTATTTTATGTTTCTAATTTTTGTCACTGCAGGAAAACCTTCTGTATTTCAGTTGCAATCAACAACAATCAAGAAGGATGTTTCTGTATGCATAATAGTGTTCATTTTAATTCTGGGTCCCTCACCTCTCCCCAATCCTCATGCCTCAAATTTTCCTGAACCACCTCCTCCTACCCCCACCCCCCCACTTTGGGTTTCATAAGCCTTTAAACACAAAGAGAACTGACTGTTTTTCATCTCAAGTAGGATCTAGCCATTTAGAACTTGACATGGTACTTAGCTGTCTTGATCTTTTTCTCACAGCAAGAATAAAGAGAACAAAGAAATATTTGTTTCCTCTTTTGAAACAAAGCAAGACCTAAATAATCAGAGTGTATACACTGAACAGATGCTTATTGGTAATCTGCAATGCACTGGGCCTTGTGCTGTGGGGAATACAAATATTCTAAAGAATCAAAGTCAGATGAGACCATGAAGGCCTGTCCGTCAGTAATTATAAAGCAAGGAAGAAAATTATCTAATGCTACTAAATATGGACAAACAGGAAGTGCAAAAGGGTGGAGGAGACCAGGAGTGTCTTCATGGCAGAGTGAGCACGTTAGCCTTGAAGGATACATATGGTTTAGATTTGTGAAAATGCCCTTTCTCTTCAGCCTCTCTTACTGAGAGAGGGTTTCTGTCACTAGCGTCTATGCACTTGCCTGAAGAAGAATCACTTGCCATTCTGATCCTTGGGCGAAAATGATGCTGGTTTTCTTGTATCTGGCCTTACTTATTAAAGACTAAGATGGCATCATCATTTTATGTGCAATAATATAATTATGAAATCATCTTTGGTGGTAACTTGCCTTTTTCTCCAACAATTTTAATAAAGCAACCTAAAATATGTTCTAATTACCCTTCTTTATAAAGCTTAGGACTCCTGGACTCACTATATGGCAACCTTTCTCATTTATAAAGTGGTAAATTACTTCACAACATGACTGGGACATTTCGTTGAAAAAACTGGACTCTTTTTTGCACCTTTTGTTTAGTGAGATCCTAAATAAAAGGTTTAGATCAATACACACAAAATGCAGAAAGTAATGCACTAGTAGAACATTTTGAAATGGATTAGAATACCTTAAACTAAAAGCTCCTATTTTTTTTTTACGAGTTGCAGCCCAACCTGACAGAAGCTTGACTGTCTACAAGATAAATGCACTTTTCCACAAGAAAGCAAAATAAATATGGCTATTTTTAAAAATCACATGACTCTTAAAGCCAGCTCTGCCTGTAACACAGGGGCTCTGTCTCTGTTACTCTTCAACAGCTTCTGTAAGGAGTGCACAGGTAAAAAGCATGATTACTTTCAGAGAAGAGCAAGGGACAATTTCCCGGCGGCCTAATTATTTCAGAAACTCCAACCCTAGGTGGATACAAGACAACAGAGGTAGGTATAGAAAGAGTCATCTGCAGAGTTCTTCCTCTCTCTCATAATTACTGACGTGCTCTCCAGAGCACCCCAAGCGTCCAGGGAAAGGGAATGGTACAAGCTGGCTCTTAAATTTCTTCGCAAAGTGACTCTCATGTACCATTAGGAGTCAGTAGACAATTCAAGTCAAATAAAGATTTTTGCCTTTAGAATTTGATAATTTTCAGTGACAAATAAGGCTAGATAATGGCTTCAGAACAGATAATATTGGCTTTGGTAAATGGTCAGAAAAAAGATGGCAAACATAACAATAATACGAATGGGACCTACTTACTGAGGGACTAGTGTGTGCCTGACCGTCTGGATCATCATGGTTACACCTTAAGGATCTGATACACATTTTGCAGATAAGGAAATGAAAGAGAAGTATAGAGAGAAATAACTTCTCCAAGACCCTACAACCAGGAAATGGCAATACCCAAGTCCCTCTTAATTCCAAAGCCTGTGTTCATCCATTTAATCAAGATTTGCTGTACCTATGGCTGAATTAAATAATCATATATAAAGAATAGAATTGTTTTAAAAGATTATATGCTGAGGGGAAGGGAGCAAGATGGCGGAGGAGGAGGAGACCTGGATTTCGTCTGGTCTCAGGAATTCAGCTGGATAGGGATCAAACCATTCTGAACACCTACGAACTCAACAGGAGATCGAAGAAAAGAATAGCAACAACTCTCTGAACAGAAAAGCGACTCCTTACTGGAAGGTAGGACGTGCGGAGAAGTGACTCCGAGGCGATATTCGGGAGGATAGGCGGCGGGGGAGGGGGCCTCCGTCGGCCGCTTCTGGCAAGTGCTAGAGCCGCGGAGCACAAAATCGGACCTTTTAGAAGTCGGCTCCGCTGAGGGACGTCGCTCGAGTGGCTAAGCGGGGGGTGGAACCCTCGCGGGACAGTGTGGTCTCAGGACCCTCGGGGTCACAGAAAGACCTGGGGTGCCTGAGTGCGGCAGAGCTCCCAGGTATCGGAGCGGGGAAGCCGGCTGCAGAGACGGAGCCAAGGAGCGGGCTCTCAGTTCAGGGTTGCCATAAACTGTAATCGGTGACAGTGGGGCCACTGCTCCTCCAGCAGGGACCCAACAAGCGGCAGATCCGGGGAGACCTCCCTTCCTCCCCCGAGGAGAAGCAGCGCAGGAGCGCACCGCAGGGATCTGCTGGGTTTGGAGACTCCACGCGGGGTCAGGTGCCAGAGATAGAAACGCTCGGTCACAGGCCGGGTGAGCACGGAGTGCGGCCGGAGACCTGGGAGATGGGAGTGATTGACTGCTTTTCTCTGGGGGCTCACTGTGGAGTGGGGCCCCGAGTTCTCGGCTCCTCCGGGCGGACATGGGGAGGCTGCCATTTTCACTGTCGTCCTCCAAAGCTGTACAGAAAGCTTGCAGGGAACAAAAGCTCCCGAGAGCAAACCCGAGCAGATTACTTAGCCCAGACCGGCAAGGGCGGGGCAATTCCGCCTCCAGCAAGGACATTTGGGAACCACAGCAACAGGCCCCTCCCCCAGAAGATCAGCACGAACAGCCAGCCAAGCCCAAGTTTACCGATCAATGAGAACAAGAGAACTCCAGCGCTAGGGGAATACTGCACAAAGAATTCATGACTTTTTTACCATGATTCATTAGTCTTTCAAAGTTAATTCTTTTTTAACTTTTTTAAAAAATTTTTCTTTTCCCCAATTTCAACCAACATCTTATCAATCCCTTTCTAAAAAAAAAATTTATTTTTCATTTTTAGAGTCATATTCTATCCCTTCATAGTAGTTACCCTTATTTTGGGCATATATATCTAAGGTGTTTGCTCTTTAAAATTTTGAGATACAGTTTCTCCTAACATATCAAAATATACCCTAAATCTCTAGTGTATGGCTTTGTTCTAGTCTCCTGCCTGATCACATTCTCTCCCCTTTTTTTTTCTTACTTTCTTTTTCTTTTAATCCTCTTCTTGCTTTTTTCAAACAACTTCTTATCAATTCCTTTTTTAAAATGTTTTATAATTTTCATCTTTACAATCATATTACATCCCTTCATCATATCTACCCTTATTTTGTACATATATAAGTCTTTCTTTCTTTAAAATTTTGGGAGGCACTTTCTTCTAACAGACCAAAATACACCCAAAATCTAGTGTGTGGCACTGATCTATGCACCAACCTGATCATATTTGATCATATTCTGTTTTTCTTGTTTTGTTCTGTTTTTGTTTGTTTTTATCTTTTTCTTTTTTTTTTTCTTTCTTTTTTTTTTTTCTCTTTCTTTTTTCTTTTTTTCCCTTTCTTTTCCCCTGGTGTCAGGTCTTTTCTGATTTGTTTAAAGTATATGTTCTCGGGATGTTGTTAACCTGTTAGCATTTTGTTCTCTCATTCATCTAGTCTCCTCTGGACAATATGACAAGATGAAAAAAATCATCTCAACAAAAAGAATAAGAGGTAGTACCATCTGCCAGGGACCTACTCAATACGGACATTAGTATGATGTTGGACCTAGAGTTCAGAATCATGATTTTAAAGATACTAGCTGGGCTTGAAAAAAGCACAGAAGTCATTAGAGAAACCCTTTCTGGAGAAATAAAAGAACTAAAATCTAACCAAGTCGAAATCAAAAAGGCTATTCATGAGGTACAATCAAAAATGGGGACACTAACTGCTAGGATAAATGAGGCAGAAGAGAGAATCAGCGATAGAGAAGACCAAATGATGGAAAATAAAGAAGCTGAGAAAAAGGGAGATAAACAACTACAGGATCACGAGGGCAGAATTTGAGAGATAAGCGATACCATAAGATGAAACATTAGAATAATTGGGATCCCAGAAGAAGAAGAAAGAGAGAGAGGGGCAGAAGGTATATTGGAGCAAATCACAGCAGAGAACTTCCCTAATTTGGGGAAGGAAACAGGCATCAAAATCCAGGAGGCACAGAGAACCCCTCTCAAAATCAACAAAAATAGGTCAACACCCAACATCTAATAGTAAAACTTACGAGTCTCAGAGACACAGAGAAAATCTTGAAAGCAGCTCGGGAGAAGAGATATGTAACCTATAATGGTAGAAACATTAAACTGGCAACAGACCTATCCACAGAGACCTGGCAGGCCAGAAAGGACTGGGAGGATATATTGAGAGCACCAAACGAGAAAAATATGCAGCCAAGAATACTATATCCAGCTAGGCTGTCATTGAAAATAGAAGGAAAGATAAAAAGCTTCCAGGACAATCAAAAACTAAAGGAATTTGCAAACACGAAACCAGCCCTACAAGAAATATTAAAAGGGGTCCTCTAAGCAAAGAGAGAGCCTAAAAGCAGCATAGACCAGAAAGGAACACAGAAAGTATACAGTAACAGTTACCTTACAGGCAATAAAATGGCACTAAATTCATATCTTTCAATAGTTACCCTGAATGTAAATGGGCTAAATGCCCCAGGCAAAAGACACAGGCTATCAGACTGGATTAAAAAACAAGACCCATCGATATTCTGTCTGCAAGAGACTCATTTTAGACCAAAAGACACCCCACACCCCACCATTGAAAGTGAAGGGGTGGAAAACCATTTACCATGCTAATGGACACCAAAAGAAAGCTGGGGTGGCAATCCTTATATCAGACAAATTAGATTTTAAAACAAAGACTGTAATAAGAGATGAGGAAGGACACTATATCCTACTTAAAGGGTCTATCCAACAAGAAGATCTAACAATTGTAAATATCTATGCCCCTAACATGGGAGCAGCCAATTATATAAGGCAATTAATAACAAAAGCAAAGAAACACATTGACAACAATACAATAATCGTGGGGGACTTTAACACCCCCCTGACTGAAATGGACAGATCATCTAAGCAAAAGATCAACAAGGAAATAAAGACTTTAAATGACACACTGGACCAAATGGACTTCACAGACATATTCAGAACATTCCATCCCAAAGCAACAGAATACACATTCTTCTCTAGTGCCCATGGAACATTCTCCAGAATGGATCACATCCTAGGTCACAAATCAGGTCTCAACCGGTACCAAAAGATTGGGATTATTCCCTGCATATTTTCAGACCACAATGCTTTGAAACTAGAACTTAATCACAAGAGGAAAGTCGGAAAGAACTCAAATACATGGAGGCTAAAGAGCATCCTACTAAAGAATGAATGGGTCAACCAGGAAATTAAAGAAGAATTTAAAAAATTCATGGAAACAAGTGAAAATGAATACACAACTGTTCAAAATCTTTGGGATACAGCAAAGGCAGTCCTAAGGGGAAAGTATAAAGCAATACAAGGCTTTCTCAAGAAACAAGAAAGGTCTCAAATACACAATCTAACCCTACACCTAAAGAAGCTAGAGGAAATACAGCAAATAAAGCCTAAACCCAGGCAAGAGAAGAGAAATAATAAAGATCAAAGCAGAAATCAATGAAATAGAAACCAAAAGAACAGTAGAACAGATCAACAAAACTAGGAGCTGGTTCTTTGAAAGAATTAACAAGATTGATAAACCCCAGCCAGACTTATCAAAAAGAAAAATGACCCAAATCCACAAAACCATGAATGAAAGAGGAGAGATCACAACCAACACCAAAGAAATACAAACAATTATAAGAACATATTATGAGCAACTCTATGCCAGCAAATTAGATAACCTGGAAGAAATGGATGCATTCCTAGAGATGTATCAACTACCAAAACTGAACCAGAAAGAAATAGAAACCTGAACAGACCTATAACCACAAAGGAAATTAAAGCAGTCATCAAAAATCTCCCAACCAACAAAAGCCCAGGGCCAGATGGCTTCCCAGGGGAATTCTACCAAACATTTCAAGAATTACTACCTATTCTCCTGAAACTGTTCCAAAAAATAGAAATGGAAGGAAAACTTCCAAACTCGTTTTATGAGGCCACCATTACCTTGATCCCAAAAGCAGACAAAGACCCCATCAAAAAGGAGAATTACAGACCAGTATCCTTGGTGAACATGGATGCAAAAATTCTCACCAAAATACTAGCCAATAGGATCCAACAGTACATTAAATGGATTATTCACCATGACCAAATGGGATTTATCCCTGGGCTGCAAGGTTGGTTCAACATCTGCAAATCAATCAACGTGATACAATACATTAATAAAAGAAAGAATAAGAATCATATCATCCTCTCAATAGATGCAGAAAAAGCATTTGACAAAATACAGCTACTTTCTTGATCAAAACTCTTCAGAGTGTAGGGATAGAGGGTACACACCTCAATATCATAAAAGCCATCTATGAAAAACCTACAGCGAATATCATTCTCAATGGGAAAAAACTGAGAGCTTTCCCCCTAAGGTCAGGAACACGGCAGGGATGTCCACTATCACCACTGCTATTGAACAGAGTATTAGAAGTCCTAGCCACAGCAATCAGACAACAAAAAGAAATCAAAGGCATCCAAATCGGCAAAGAGGAAGTCAAACTCTCACTCTTTGCAGATGATATGATACTTTATGTGGAAACCCAAAAGACTCCACCCCAAAACTGCTAGAACTCATACAGGAATTCAGTAAAGTGGCAGGATATAAAATCAATGCACAGAAATCAGTGGCATTCCTATACACCAACAACAAGACAGAAGAGAGAGAAATGAAGGAGTCGATCCCATTTACAATTGCACCCAAAACCGTAAGATACCTAGGAATAAATCTAACCAAAGAGGCAAAGGATCTGTACTCTGAAAGCTATAAAATACTCCTGAAAGAAATTGAGGAAGACACAAAGAAATGGGAAAACGTTCCATGCTCATGGATTGGAAGAACAAATATTGTGAAGATGTCAATGCTACCTAGAGCAATCTACACATTCAATGCAATCCCCATCAAAATACCATCCACTTTTTTCAAAGAACTGGAACCAGAAAAGACCTCAAATAGCCAGAGGAATGTTGAAAAAGAAAAGCAAAGCTGGCGGCATCCCAATTCCGGACTTCCAGCTCTATTACAAAGCTGTCATCATCAAGACAGTATGGTACTGGCACAAAAACAGACACATAGATCAATGGAACAGAATCGAGAGCCCAGAAATGGACCCTCAACTCTATGGTCAACTCATCTTTGACAAAGCAGGAAAGAATGTCCAATGGAAAAAAGACAGTCTCTTCAACAAATGGTGTTGGGAAAATTGGACAGCCACATGCGGAAGAATGAAACTGAACCATTTCCTTACACCACACACAAAAACAGACTCAAAATGGCTGAAAGACCTAAATGTGAGACAGGAGTCCATCGAAATCCTAAAGGAGAACACAGGCAGCAACCTCTTCGACCTCAGCCGCAGCAACTTCTTCCTAGAAACATCG